>NC_052156.1:125223809-125338253 GCF_902713615.1 Scyliorhinus canicula
CCCCCCCCCCAAAAGCGGGGGCGGTCTCTCTCCACCCCCCCCCAAAACGCACGGGTTCTCTCTTCCTTCTCCCCCCCCCAAACGCCGGGTCTTCTCTCCTCTTCACCCCCCAAACGCCGGGGTCTCTTCCCTCCCCCCAACAACGCCAGTCTCTCTCTTCCCCCCCCCCCCCAAACGCGGGTCTCTTCCACTCTTCTCCCCCCAACACAACGCGCCGGGCCTCTTCCCCCCCCCCCCCCCCCCCACACAACGCCGTGGTCTTCATCTCTCTTCCCCCCCCCAAACGCCGGGTCGTCTTCTTCCCTCCCCCCCAACCAACGCCGGGGTCCTCTCTACTCTTTCCCCCCACACAACGCCGGGTTCTCTCTCTCTCCCCCCCCCCAACAAACGCCGGGCCTCTCCCCCCCCCCCCCCCCAACAAACGCCGGGTTCTCTCTCTCTCTCTCTCTCCCCCCCCCCCCCCCCAAACGCCGGGTAACTCTCTCCCCACCACCACCCCACAAACGCCCCGGTACTCTCCTCCTCCTCCCCGCACTCGATATTGGTAACATGAACAGCGTTCAACCATCATCAATGGTTGACGCCGTTTTAAAGCTACTCTGTTTTTCGCTGACGTGGCCACGGAATCGGCCCATCCGGCACGGAGAATGTTCTGTCTGTTAAAAATCAATGACCATCCCGCCGGCGCCAGCTGTTTTTCAGAGGCTGCCGGCGGGATTTGCACAACGCCGGTTTTTGGCCGCTCAGAGAATTAAAAACCGGAGGGAGCGGGAATAAAGCCGCCGCTGGCCGATTCTCCGACCCTGCGTGGGGTCGGAGAATTTCGGCCAATGTGTGAGCATGTTCTTTCAGTCTGCAATGAACTGGGCCTGTGTGTTAATATATGTAGCTTCTCACACACACACATGTGCCACACCACAAGCCCAACTGACAATTGTAAATTGGATTTAAATTTACATAATTGGGCTGAACGTAAGTAATAATCTACCACTGACTATTGATTAAATGGACTATGAATGTTGTAATTTTGGAATATGCAATGTAGTCACTGCACCCAGTATCAGGTCCAGAACCCATACAAATACACTAACATTACAACATGGCTTGACCTTTTCTAGTCTATTTTTTATATTCCTTCACTCATCAGTCAGACAGCAGCAAGACAGCCATTCATGTTTCACTGGGACACAATTGTTTTTTCACTATACCCATTATCACTTGCTTTGGCTTTACACCATGAAACATTTTGTTATTTGTTAGTAAAAAGAGATGGCTTGAAAAATTTATATTTGCATTGCGAGTGTTAGAAATAAGGACTAAGGTTAATTTTGAACTTTATTTGTGTTTATGTGTGCTAAGAATGGGTTAAAACCTCAGCTAGCTTCATGTTGAATAAAGGTGCCTGCATTTCTATGGGTTTTATTACACTTTAGCTTGCCTGCATAGTAATTAAGTTCATGATTCAGCAATTAAAAGAGGTAAAAAAAAAACTAAGCTGTTGTTCAGCAATCAGAGGTCCACACTGAAAAGTAGAAGCCGTTTTTTTCAGTTAGAACTAGGTAATCAAAGATGCAAGACACCGTTCACAGAGGCTGCCAGTATAGACAAGTCAACAGGACAGAAAGCAAGTACCAGAAGCTAAAGAACAGAAACAAACCAGCGAATGAAAAGAGGACTTCCAGGAAGACTGAAAAAAAGGGACGAAGAATCAGAATCTGAACAAGGTTCTGTTCACTGAAGTGAAAGGCGCAGAGAGAGTCTCCTGAAAGACCTGAAAGATGCAGACCTAGAGAACTTGGCTAGCGAGAAGCCAGATAGCTGAAGTAATCAGAAGATAATACAGCTTGTGAAGTAGTGGTGTTCTGTTAGCGTGGCTGGATACCTAAGAGATTGCATAGCAGCTTGGAGGCATATGGTGTTCCAGGGCAGAAGAATACTAATAGGAGAGGTTGAAATCCTGGATGTGGATCCTTGGTGAAGGCAGCCGAGAGTATGCATTGTCTGGGAGAAGATTCCAAGTGTATTCTTCAAGAGTAGAGTTCAGAAACCCTCGTGTTAAAGCCCAAGTTCCAGTTTAGATGATTTGGCTCGCAGTATAACAACCATGTCATGATGAGAAATCCACAGAAGTTGTTTGGGTGGCATCTGTCACTTAGTTCCAGGGTGTGGTGTATCGGACCACATTTTCACATAGATGGAGCACTTAATAAATAATAATAATGATCGCTTAATGTCACAAGTAGGCTTCAATGAAGTTACTGTGAAAAGCCCCTAGTCGCCACATTCTGGCGCCTGTTCGAGTGAGGCCGGTACAGGAATTGAACCCATGCTGCTGGTCTTGTTCTGCATTACAAGCCAGCAGTTTAGCCCAGTGCGCTAAACCAGCCCCTTACCGAGAACATTAGAATATAAAATATATTTTGTAACTTGCTTATAAATCTGTACATATCTGTAAATGTATAGCTGGGGTGAAGGAGTTGTTAATCGTTATAGTTAATCTATTCGCATTTAATAAATGCTTTTTCTTTTGTTAAACATTGATCGACAGTCCTCAGACTCTATCCATATCTCTAAACAAAAACTTATAAGTTATGGTCTATTGAGCTAGGGTTCTGTTCAGGGACCTGACTGCCTAGCAGAATTCGCTGTGATTGCAACATCTTTAATCTCTTCTTCCCTCCACCCCATCACAGATCTTCCCTTTTGTTACTCCTATCCCCCCACCTTGCTCAAAACCTATTGCATTCCTATCTTTCCTCAGTTCTGATTAAGTGTTCTTGACCTGAAATGTCAACTTTGCTTTCTCTCCACAGATGCAACATGACCTGCTGAATATTTTCAACATTTTCTGCTTTTATTTCAGAGTTCTGCAGTATTTTGCTTTAGATATGGATTTGTTAACGGCAGATTGTGTCTGATGAACTTTATTAAATTCTTTGATGATGTTAACACAGAAGATTGACCCAGGTAGCACAGTAGATGCTGTGTATCTAGACTTTCAGAAGGCAATGTGAATGTAGCATTTGGCAAATTGCCACTCAGGAAGCTTATTAAGATGGAATTAAGGGGAAAGTGACTCAGTAACAGGAAACAAAGTGTTGTTGGTTGTGGATAGATATTTTTTCAGGCTGGAAGGTGATTTTCAGTGTTAATCCCCAAAGGTCTATTATGGTCCATAACTCTTATTAATTTTTATGAATGATCAAGACTTATGCTTGGGGAGCTGCATTATAAAGACTGCACATGACACAAAACTTGGCAAAGAATGAGCTCATGACAAAAATGATTATCTTCAGGATGGATTTGACTAGATGGTGAACTGGGCAGAAGCCTGGTGGATGGATTTCATTACGGGGAAGTGTAAAGTGATGCCAATTGGTTGGATTAATATAGAAAGACATCAGACTTGGTGTCCAGAGGTAAAACTCCTTGAAGGCAGATGTTGAGATGGTGGGTTAAAAAAAAGCATCTGGGTTACGTGGGTTTATTGAGGAATAGAATATAAAAGCAAAGATAACATGTTAGAACTTAATAAACTACTGGTTAGGTCTAAGCTGGAGCACTCTGGACAATTCTGGTCACTATGGTCGGGATTCTCCCATCCCGTGGCAGAGTGTCCACGCCGTTGTAAACACCATTGTGTTTTACGACGGCCTGAACAGGCCGCTGACAGATGTAATTCTGGCCCCTACAGGGGTCCACAACGGCGCTGGAGCGGTTCACGCCGCTCCAGCTGCCGATCCCGGCGTGAACTGGGCGCCACGGGATCCGCACATGCGCAGTGGCTCCAGCGCCAATGTGCACATGAGCAGTGGCCTCCTTCAACGCGCCGGCCCCGACGCAACATGGCGCATGGCTACAGGGGCCGGTGCGTAGGAAAGGAGGCCCCCAGCCAGATAGGCCGGCCCGCTGATCGGTGAGTCCCGATCGTGTGCCAGGCCACATCGGAGGCCCCTCCCCCACCCCGGGGTCGGACCCCCCTCCACCCCCACAGGAAGGCACCCGACTCTTCAACGCCAAGGCCCCGCCAGCTCAGAGCAGGTTAGAACGGCACCAGCGGGACTCGGTTATTTTCTTACAGCCGCTCGGCCCATCCGGGCTGGAGAATCGGCGGGCCGGCCACGTAGAGCTGCCTGCAACCAGCGCCGCACCAACCACGCTGACGCCAATGGCACCGATTCTCCACTCTGCGGAGAATCGCGTGCCGGCGTCGGAGCGGCGTGGTCCTTCCGCGGGGATTCTCCAGCCCGGCCCACCCCATACTTCCAGAAAGCTGTAAAGGCACCGAGCAGATTTACCAGCAATTTTTCCTATAAGCTGCCCAACTGCTCAGCAGCCCAAAAGTCCCTAACACAGGCCACAAACAATTTACTCCCTTGAAGCTGCCATTCATACGGCTGAGCAAAAAAATAAAAGGAGCCACACCCATAAAGAATTCACCTGCGCACTCAGGGGAAAATAATTAGATGAAACATTGTTTGCCGGAATGTTTCCACAAATGAGGCACTTCATTAATGAGGAGAGGTTGAAAAACTAAAGGTTGTTCTTCTTGGCAGGTTATGAAGTGACGAATGGTGGTTTCAAGATGATGAGTGATTTTGCCAGAAGAAATGGAGAAAATGATTCTTCTGGAGCACGGGTAAATATTAGACAGTGATGTTGGACTCAGCACAACTGCACTCTCAAAGAACCATCACATGCATGATGAGCCTGATGACCTCCTCCTGTGAGTCTCTTACATTCAATGGTCAGTGTCAGTCGGTGATCTATTTGTTCATACACTTTAGCTTCCATCACAGCTTTTTAACAACTGAATACTGACAACTATAAATTGTGTATACAATCAATTTTGAATAAATTTTGTTTAACTGTTGTGCAGTGAAAGAAGAAGACATTTTAATTAATGTTGACATCTTTAGGCCATTATCTATTTATTGTATAAAGAGACCTAGGGTGCCAAATTGACTTCAATGAAACACGATTCAAAATAAAATCTAATTGTATCCTCCTATATGTTAAATGTCAGATTTACACAGCATCTAATTAGGGAGAACGCAAAGACAAACATATTTATCTCAATATAGTGAACTGATGGCAATATAAGATATGCTCAATTATCCAAGTTTGCGTAACAATCTGTTAACAATGTGGCGTTGGTCAACAAACCCAACATTACTATATGAGTCGGAACCCCCAGCTGGGGTAGAGGGGACGAGGCAGTACCTGGGTGAGTTGAAGTTTCCGAAGGTGGAGGAAAGATTTAATGGAGGGGTTGCGAGCCCCGATTGGAATTGAAGAAATAGTAGAGGGGCTGGAGGCCATGCAGTCAGCTAAGGCCGCGGGACCGTACGGCTATCCAGTGGAATTCTACAAGAGGTTCTCGGAGATGGTGGGTCCGCTGCTGGTGAGGACATTTAATGAGGCAAGGGAGCGGGGTGTCCTTCCCCCAACAATGTCACAGGCCTCAATCTCACTGATCCTGAAGCGGGAGAAGGACCCAGAGTTATCATAGAATTTACAGTGCAGAAGGAGATCATTCAGCCCATCGGGTCTGCACCGGCCCTTACAAAGAGCACCCTTCTGAAGCCCACGTATCTACTCTATCCCCGTAACCCCCACTTAACATCTTTTCGACACGAAGGGCAATTTAGCATGGCCAATCCACCTGACCCACACATCTTTGGACTGTGGGAGGAAACCGGAGCACCTGGAGGAAACCCACGCACACACGGGGAGAACGTGCAGACTCCGCACAGACAGTGACCTAGCCGGGAATCGAACCTGTGACCCTGGAGCTGTGAAGCAACTGTGCTAATCACTATGCTACCATGCAGCCCATGGTATGTGGGCCATATAGGCCAATCTCCCTATTGAATGTGGATGCTAACCTGTTGGCTAAAATATTGGCCTCAAGGATAGAGGACTGTGTTCCTGAGATGACAGGGAAAGACCAGACGGGGTTTGTTAATGGCAGGCAGCTGATGGCCAATGTTAGAAGGCTCTTAAATGTTATCATGATGCCCTCAGAGGGGGGGAGGAGATGGAGGTGGTGGTTGCGATGGACGCGGAAAAGGCCTTTGACTGTGTGGAGTGGAATTATTTGTGGGAGGTATTAGGACAGTTTGGGTTTGAGCAGGGCTTCATTGATTAGGTTCGGTCGTTGTACCAGGCACCGGTGGCAAGTGTATGAACAAATCGGCTGACATCGGGCTATTTTAAGCTGCACCGAGGGTCAAGGCAAGGGTGTCCCCTCTCCCCGCTGTTGTTTACTCTGGCCATAGAGCCATTGGCGATGGCGTCAAGAGCATCTAGGGACTGGAAGGGGTTGGTCCGGGGGGGTTGGAAAACAGGGCCTCGCTTTATGCTAACGACCTGCTCCTGTATATTTCTGACCCGCTAGGGGGGATGGGGGAGATTATGCAAACCTTAGGGGAATTGTGATGGTTTTCGGGGTATAAATTGAACATGGGGAAAAGTGAGATGTTCGCGATCTAGATGAGGGGGCAGGAGAGTGTTTTGTTATGCTCTTGACGTAGCATAAGCTGCTTCCTTGATGGGCACTCTAACAAAGGAAGGTTCAGACTTGGAGATAGCTTTAACCAATTTGTTAAACTGTTAACAATTCCCCTACTTGGATTCGACTCTCCTGTTAATCCTGCTATAGCTACTCAGACTGACGAACCAGTCTGCTACAATACAGTTGGTGGATGTGATGTGTTTCAAATCAACCCTGTGTCCACACTGAGTGTCTCTACTGGAAAGAGGAAGACCATGTGTGCTGTGTCCTTTTATATGGGTTGGTGTAATGCCCCCTGTGTGTATCGTGAATGCCCATTGGCCGTGTCCTATCTTACTGACCTATTGGTTGAATGCCTGTGTGTCATGTCTCTGGTGCTCCCTCTAGTGTCTATCTAGTCTATGTGTATGTACATTGACCACTTTTGTATTTACAGTGATGCATATCACCACATCCCCTTTTTTTCCCGTGTTACATATTTTCTGTACAGTGTGAAAGAAAATTGAACAAACTAGGTACATAAGTCATGCTATGTACAAGTCATGATAACAGTGATCATTAAACAATAAGTCCAAATCATATGTATGATTCCAAAATTCATTAATTATTGTGGTCAAATGTCTTTCTTGTTTGGTTGGTGAATTGGTGATGTTGATGGTGGCATGTCCTTGTGAACGTCATCAGTGTCGCTGTGCATAAGGAACCAAGAAGTGGTCAAATCACTTCATTGTCTGATTTGGCGTCTTTTTTTCTTCCGATGCTTGTGGTAGCGATGTATGGAATCTGTGTTGTCCTGCCATGGTATGTCATTGTACTGAGCTGAGCAGTAACAGTGTCCCTCATGGGCAGAGTTGTACCATGTCGTACCAGTCGTTGTTCCATTGGTGTTGTTTTTGTTGTGCTTGTTGTCGACGCTGTTGCCTTTGGTATGCTTCTTGTTATTGTTTTTGATGTTGCTGTTGTGTTCCTGACCCCAATCTAACATTCTCCTACAGGGATGAGACAGCCATTGCTTTTTCCCCCTCTTTTGGGTACCTTGGGAAATATTACTATGTTAAAGACACAGTATAAATTCAGATTCCAGTTGCTCAAGTCTGATTTTAATTTGATCAAACTTTTAGCTTCTTATTGATTTCACAGATTTATCCTTTTTCTGAAATGTTGGCACAGACAGTGTGTACCAGCAGTTGTGACAGTGTGCACCAGCAGTTTATAATCACGTGTATTCTAATTGGCACAGACAATTCCTAGGTTAAAATACACAATTATAAATTCAGATTGTTAGAATTATAGAATCCCTACCATGCAGAGAGAGGCCATTCGGCCTATAGAGTCTGCACCAACCCTCTGAAAGAGCACCCTACCTTGACCCAATCCCCTGCCCTATCTCCATAACTCCACCTAACCTTTGGGCACTAAAGGGCGATTTAGCATGACCAATCCACTTAACCTGCACATCTTTGGACTTTGGGAGGAAACTGGAGTACCTGGAGGAAACCCACGCATACACAGGGAGAATGTGCAAACTCCAGACAGTCAGTCGCCAAAGGTCGGAATCGAACCCGGATCTCTGGCCCTGTGAGACAGTAGTGCTAACCACTGTGCCACTTCACTGTTTTAATTGGTAAAAATCACGGACAGATGCATTCAGGGAGGCCAGTACGAGAATTGAACCCGCGCTGCTGCCTTGAAATGCAGAACAAGGCAGCAGCACGGGTTCAATTCCCGCACCGGCCTCCCCGAATAGGTGCCGGAATGTGGCAACTAGGGGCTTTTCACAGCAACTTCACTGAAGCCTACTTGTGACAATAAGCTATTATTATTATCCTTTGTCGATTGCAGTTAAGTCTAGTAATTCTCAACACATTTTTGAAAAATCATGTAACAAATAGCACTTATTTAAAATCTGGTAAAGCATTTTATAGTTATGGAGATTTGTTACGAATTTAGAATTTTAACTAGATACATTTTGCTCATTTGAATTGCAAATCGCAATGCTATTACAATAGCAGGTGTTCCGTGCAACTGAACATATTAATGCACTGCCAATTCTAAAATGTCTGGCTGAACCTGAGCTTAAGAGACCCACTGTAGAATGTACTTAAAATTCCATCAGACGTAATCTTTGTGCTAAATATACGACCATCAATTGTGAGCTGCAAACTCACTTGTGAAGTGCTGTCACCTCTCATCATTGCCCAGATATTGTGCATTTATCAAGATCTTTAGCATGTACAAATCAATGTACAACTACAGACTGGAACACGGGGAAAATGCCTACTTGCCCATCCATTTAGCATTTTAGCAAATTAATTACATAACTCATTCAAGCTATTGATTCCTGAAGGGTTTCAGCTATTCAAGGCAAGTGTTTTCTCTCATTCATAAACTAAGTATAGAAAAGGAGTTAAGCCAAGTGTGTTGCAGCATTTCTAAATATAACCAGCAGCAGCTTTCCAAACAGGCACTAAAGAATATAGTCCGACGGGTTGTATGCATTTTGTTTGATTGTTTAACATCTTTGAGGCAACGCTTTTCAACATTAAACTTTCCAGCATTCACTGTTTAAGTGCAAATCAGGTGCAACAAATTTTGAACTGAATTTGTCAGAGGAGCAGCTGGTTCTAAAGTAAACATATCCAAACAAAATGGGGCAGATTTTCACTGCAGACAAATTTTGGGTAGAGCTAAATAATACCAAAGAGAGGCCTGTGCATTGTAGCTGCTGGGTGTTGTTAGTGCAAGTCCAGCGGGCTGGTTGGTAGGGAGAGGGGTGTTAGAATTGAGCATCCTGGCTATTGGCTCAGGGCTGTAAGGGAGGAAGGAGACAGTCAGCAGAGGGGAGCGGTGACGATACTGAAAGAGGCATCTGCTCTGAGGAGGAGGAAAGAACCCAGTGCAGTTGCAGCCCAAGGTTGTGTGCAATCTGGAGAATGTGATAAAGACACAGATTTGCATATGAAAGGAATGACTGCCTCCCTGGAGACGATTGTCAGCCATCCAGCTGCAGGCCCTTTCAAAGTTGTCACCAGTTAGATATGGAATGGGGATGGGACAAGAAGCTTTTCCTTGCTGCATTAGTGGAGATTCCACCCAGCAGCACCTGTAACAATTCTACCCTGTTCCACAATGTGCCCTTGGTAGATCACCTTTGCTTTTGAAAACTCGCTTTTGGCCAAATTGAGGACTAAATCGGCCAACTACAGTTGTTTGAACAGCTCCTCCCGTTGTCCTACATGATCCTTCCATGTGTCACTGTAAACTACCATGTTGTCCAAATAGATCACACTAGCCACTACTTGATGTATGAGTCGAGGATGTAGCTGGTGCGTTTTTGAATCTGAACGGCATCACTTTACAATGATACAAGCCCCTTGGAGACACAATGGCAGATATCCATTTAGCCCTGGGCATTAAAGGAATCTGCCAATACATCTTTAACAAATCAATTTTCAAAAGGCATGAGGCACTGCCTATCCTGTCAATACAGTCCTCCAACCTGGGAATCGGATGCAAATCCGTTTTGGTGATGGCATTGACTTCCAGTAGTCTATACAGAACCAAGTTATCCCATCTAGTTTAGGTACTGACACGACCAACAAATTCCGCTACTCTGACTCAGCTCAATTAAATGATTCTCCAAAATGTATTGGATTTCCTCTTCTATCTGAGCTAGTTTCTGTGGGTTCAGTTGATATGGATGCTGTTTTATTGGGTTGGAGTCACCTGCATCTACATCATGTTCAGTTAGTGCAGTGCACCTTGCTGTGTTCCTACAAATCTTCTTATGTTTTTGCAGTAGTGTTATGAGATCTTTTCATTGCTCTTCTTCTAAGTATGCGAACTCGGTAGCTAACTTTCTGTATTACCGTATTTGCTGGTCATACCACAGGAGGGTCGATCTGTGAATTGCCGACCTCTTCCCCTACCTCACTCTTCAAATCTCTGTCCTCTTTCACTACTTCTACTTCCTGACAGACTGGTTCCTTCCTATTTTCTTCCCGACTATGATACTTTTTCAACATATTTATGCAGCATAATCGGACCTTCTTCCTTCATGGTCTGGATTAGGAAAATTACCTTATTCACCCTCCTAAATACCTCATTGAGGCTGCTCAATTTTGCTCTCAGGTTCGCCCTGAAAGGCAACAATACCAGTACCTCATCTCCAGCTTGGATGGTTTGGGACCCTGGCATGTTTGTCTGCCCAAATTTTCATTCTTGCTCCCGAAACCTTTAAATGCTCTTGGGCTACCTGGAAAGCTCCTATGAGTCTTTCCGGAAACATGGATATATAATCCAGCATTGCGGATTTGTCTTTTTGTTTTAGAAACTTCTCTTTCATCAACTTTAATGGACCCCATACTTTATGGCCACAGACCAATTCAAATGGGCTAAATCCAGTAGATTCGTCTGGAGAATTCCTGGTGGAAAATATTTAAAAAACATTTAATCCCTTGTCCCAAACTCTTGGATATTCATGACAATAGTCCCCAATGGTTTTGAGAGTCTGATGATATTTTTCCAAAGCTCCCTGAGTTTGTGGGTGATGGGCCGACGTCTTTAATTGCTTGATACAGAAACTACGAATTATCCCCTGGAAACTTTGAGACATAAATTTAGAAACCTGGTCAGATTGTACTTCTAAGGATAGGCCATAGTGTGTGAAGAACTGTATCAACTTTTCCACGACTACCTTAGCTGTAATTCTCCTTAAAGGTATGGTTTCCGGTAATCAGGTTGTCATATAAATGACTGTAAGAATGTACTGATGCCTTTGCTTGAGGCAATGATACTACACAATCTATTAATACCTGACTAAATGGTTCTTCAAACACTGGTATAGGTAGCAAAGGTGCTGGTCGAATCACATGTTTTGGTTTACCTGACAGATATGACAGGTTCTGCAGAATTGTACTACATCCCTATGCAGTCCTGGCCAGGAAAAATGCCTTTTGACTGATTCCTAAGTTTTCTGAATTCTCACATGTCCTGCCATTGATATCTCATATGCCACCATAGTATTTCCCTACGAGATTTGGGCGGTACCACTGTCTGATGAACAACTGTCCATTCTTTGTCTGCAGGTCTATGAGGATGTCTCCACTTACTCATCAGTACTCCGTTCTTAACATAAGAGCACTCTGGAACCCACCTCAGCCTCAACTTCTGTGAGAACTAACTGTGCTAGTCTGTGTAACTCTGGATCTGCCTCCTGGGCCTCAATCAACAAACTTCTACTAAACACATCTGCGGAATTATCCTCATCCTCAAGAATAGTTTTGGCTATTCTACCATCCGATGGCGGTGTGACTTCAATCTCTGGTGGTGAACATTGTTCAGCCGTTGCCCTGGTCACCACACATGATGGACAAATATCTGGAAACTGTTCTTGCAACTGTTCTGTCTCTTTATCTTCTCTCGGATTCCCTGTAATCACGGGTGAAGCTACATCCTTCATTTCTGCAAAATCATTCCCCAAAAGTAAGTCTACTCTGTCTACTGGTAACTCCTCAACTACTCCAACAACTACTGGACCTAATTTTTAAAAAAGCATTCCAATTGTACTTTATACAAGGGAATTGGGATATAATCTCCAATTATCCCAATAACTAACACCTTAGTTTTCATTGAATTCTTCGGAACATAGAACATAGAACATTACAGCACAGTATAGGTCCTTCGGCCCTCGATGTTGCGCCGACCTGTGAACCCCCTCTAAAGCCCATCTACACTATTCCCTTATCGTCCATATGCCTATCCAATGACCATTTGAATGCCCTTAGTGTTGGCGAGTCCACTACTGTTGCAGGCCGGGCATTCCACGCCCTTACTACTCTCTGAGTAAAGAACCTACCTCTGACATCTGTCCTATATCTATCTCCCCTCAATTTAAAGCTATGTCCCCTCGTGCTAGACATCACCATCCGAGGAAAAAGGCTCTCACTGTCCACCCTATCTAATCCTCGGATCATCTTGTATGCCTCAATTAAGTCACTCTTAACCTTCTCTCTAACGAAAACAGTCTCAAGTCCCTCAGCCTTTCCTCATAAGATCTTCCCTCCATACCAGGCAACATCCTGATAAATCTCCTCTGCACCCTTTCCAATGCTTCCACATCCTTCCTATAATGCAGCAACCAGAACTGCATGCAATACTCCAAATGTGACCACACCAGAGTTTTGTACAATTGCAACATGACCTCATGACTCCGAAGCACAATTCCTCTACCAATAAAAGCTAACACACCGTACGCCTTCTTAGCAACCCTCTCAACCTGGGTGGCAACTTTCAGGGATCTATGTACATGGACACATGCTCATCCACGCTACCAAGTATCTTACCATTAGCCCAGTACTCTGCCTTCCTGTTATTCCATCCAAAATGAATCACCTCACACTTTTCTGCATTAAACTCCATTTGCCACCTGTCAGCCCAGCTCTGCAGCTTATCTATGTTCCTCTGTAACTTGTAACATCCTTCCGCACTGTCCACAACTCCACCGACTTTAGTGTCATCTGCAAATTTACTCACCCATCCTTCTACACCCTCCTCCAGGTCATTTATAAAAATGACAAACAGCAGTGGCCCCAAAACAGATTCTTGTGGTACACCACTAGTAACTGGACACCAGTCTTAACATTTCCCATCAACCACCACCCTTTGTCTTCTATCAGCTAGCCAATTTCTGATCCAAACTGCTAAATCACCCTGAATCCCATGCCTCCATATTTTCTGCAATAGCCTACCGTGGGGAACCTTATCAAACGCTTTACTGAAATCCATATACACCACATCAACTGTTTTACCCTCATCCACCTGTTTGGTCACCTTCTCGAAGAACTCAAGGAGGTTTGTGAGGCATGACCTACCCTTCACAAAACCATGTTGACTATCTCTAATCAAATTATTCCTTTCCAGATGATTATACATCCTATCCCTTATAAACCTTTCCAATACTTTGCCCACAACAGAAGTAAGGCTCACTGGTCTATAGTTACCAGGGTTGTCTCTATTCCCCTTCTTGAACAAGGGGACAACATTTGCTATCCTCCAGTCTTCTGGCACTATTCCTGTAGACAAAGATGACTTAAAGATCAAGAGAGAAAACCGGAGTGAAAACCATGGCCTGGATTCTCTGTTTTTGGGACTATGTCCGCATGCCACCGTAAAAACTGTGGACTTTCATGTCAGCAGGGGGCTAGCAGTGAACCAGTGTGAAATTAGCAGCTTTTGCTGCAGATACGGGCCCCCGAACGTCCAGGCCAGAGACCGCGCCTGCGCACGGTGGCAGCTTCCAGCGGCCGCGCCGTGCTCCATGCCGGTCTCAGACCACGGAGCTGGACCGGAAACATAGTGCCCCCGATCAGCCGCATGCCAGACCCAGACCGCCCACCCAACACTTAGGCCTTCGGTCTCATCTCCACCCTCCCTATTTTTCTTCTTGATCTGAGGGGTGGTGATCTTGGAGAAAGCCCAGTCATCCATTCCCTACCGTGGCTACCTGACTACCTTTCACTCTCCCACTTCCTGTCCTTTTAAAATTATGGAGGTGACGGAACACATGTTTAAATTTATGGATCAGTTCATAATATTTAGCCATTATTGCTGCTTGTCTAGTGGCTATACCTCTTTGCTCTTCAACATGGATTCTTATCACAGAAGGTAGTGAATTCAAGGGAATGATTTCTCTCAGAGCCTCATAGGTAGTTTTAACTCCCAATGCTCGCACCCACCTACTAAAATTGCTCTGTTTAACCCTTTCCAATTGAATATAAATCTGCCCCAGCTGTTCCCTTAAATTACAAAACGTTTGTCTATATGCCTCCGGAACTAATGCATATGCACCCAGAATAGTCTTTTTGATCTTGTCGTAATCATTAGACACCCCCTCTAACAGGGAAGCATAAACTTCCTGCACCTGCCCTGTCAGCTTACTTTGCATGTGTATTGTCCACTTTTCCTTCGGCCACTCCATTTAAGTTTCTATTTTCTCAAATGCCATGAAGAATGCCTCCACATCATTTCCCTCAAATTTTGGTAGGTATAATTTGGCCTGTATAAACCTCATCATATCCTTCCTTGGTTATGTTCTAGGGTTAGGTTCCCTTCTAGTTCTCAGCAGCTCTCAATAAATTTCCAGCGCATTAAGCTGGAACTCCCTCTCTTTTGCTCTTTCCTCTAATTCCAACTTCATTTCAAATTCTCTTTCCTCCTCTTTTTCCCACATCTCCAACTCTCTTTCCAGCATGTCCAAAGTTTTTAATTTTCATATCATGCTCGAACTGCAGCCGCGTTCTCTCCAGATTGGTTTCCCCATCAGAAAGCTTCGGATGCTACACTATCTGGAACACTTCCTCGCGGGCGTCTCCTGTGTTTCTAACACCCAAGCACTTTGTCTTCTTAGTTTTAACCAGCGTCTCTACTTTTAATTCACTTGTCAATTTAATTAACTTGTCTTTTCGGAGCCCTTGTAAATAAACCAAAGATAAATCCTGCACCTGAAAAAAAGGCTTCAGCCACTTCCAGAGCCATCTTGGAGTCTGGCTTCTTCTTTCTAAAATGCTAAACCTGGGGACATAGTGCCCTGGAAAGCAGGCTATTTCAACAGAGTCTTCTGCTTAAAGGCACATCCCAATTACGGGTCCACAGACTAAAAATGATTAAATAAAAGAAAGGGGATCAAGGAAATAACAGGAAGGACAGCAGCGAATGAGAAAAGGTTCAAAGACATCAGGTAAGCATACGTGTCTTTGTGTATACCCTCCATAATAGAATGGGTGGACCAACAGTTATATCATTCAGTGAAATAAGCTCCAAATCCTGCCAGCAGCTTTCACCTGTTTTGCAACCATCCTTTATTCAGCAAATAAAAAGCACATTTGTCATCGGGCAGAGCAAGAACAGGCAGATTCACAGGTGGCCTTCAGCACAGTCTTGCCATGTGAGGTGCAAACTAATGTGAGATGGCATGTACACAGCTGTGTTGTTGAAAAGGTGCTCAGGCATTTGCAAACATTTTCATTAATATGTTTTGCTAGCAGGCCAATGCTGCTCACAGCCAGCAGGAGAGAATCCACACAGGTGCTGCACCAGCCAAGCTGTCTGAATTTAAGAAAACGGGCAGGGTTCTCTTTGCTTGTGAATCTGTGGAAAACATTGGTAAGCTTGGAGAGTTGGTGTAATCACCCAGCAAAAATCTGAGTTTATTATAATCCAATTTGGGGGTATTATATGTCTAAGGCCCCTCTAATGGATTTGCAAGGCAGCCACAGGGTGTATAAGGTTTTATGATCCGACCCATTGTTAGTTATTCATAGAATCATAGAATTTACAGTGCAGAAAGAGGCCATTCAGCCCATCGAGTCTGCACCAGCTCTTGGGAAGAGCACCCTACCCAGGCCTACACCTTCACCCCATCCCCATAACCCAGTAACCTCATCCAACACGAAGGGAAATTTTGGACACGAGGGGCAATTTAGCATGACCAATCCACCTAACCTGCAGATCTTTGGACTGTAGGAGGAAACCGGAGCACCCGGAGGAAACCCACGCACACACGGGGAGAACATGCAAACTCCACACAGACAGTGACCCAAGCCGGGAATCGAACCTGGGACCCTGGGGCTGTGAAGCAATTGTGCTAACCAAGTCTGGAGGTTGCATCATAAATCATCTTCCTTGTTCTGCCTTTAGATTGTTCCTAATGAAGGACATCAGCAGAAGGGCCATTATGCCTCTCACACTTCACAGCATATAAGGTTAAGTACTTCAGCATCTTTCAGTGCTCGCAAAGATATTGGCACTATGTAGAATGTCATTATTGAAGTTTAAGGAAGGGTCATTGGATGCAGGAGAAGCCTCAAGTCAAGTGAATTCTGTCAGGAAACTTTGTCTCAAGTGTCATTAGATCATTAATGAAAATCAAAGGCAGAAAAGTCAACATGGAAATCCAGGAATACCCTCCCTAACAATACTGTGGGTGGACCTACACCACATGGACTGCAATGGTTGAAGAACGTGGTTCATAACTACTTTCTCAAGGGCAATCACGGATAATTGGATACTTGCATCCCTAGGATGAATTGCAAACATGGGAAGGCAAATAGATGTGGCGATCGTAAGAATAATGGGGATCATATTTGCGAAAGAATAGATGTCAGGTAGTTAATACAATAGTCTAGATTAGAGACACTGCTGATAAAAATAACTGTGGCCTCAGATAAACTCGGTGAAGAAGCAAATGTACCAATGTTGCATCTGCTGCTGCTGCACAGAAAGTCACCTGAGTAACAACAACCAGTAAAATGGAGGATGGGGAGAGAAGGAACAACAGTGGTATGGAGGCTTTGCTCAAACTCTACAGGCAGCGGCGATGGGGAAATGATCCTGGTGGTGGAGTCGAGGTTACACACAACACAATTGGAGAAAGCTCACTTTGAGCGAATGAGAATTGAAGGAGGAAACAAAACTGACAGACAAAGCGAGAACAGCAAAGGGAAATATATAAGGAGCTGATCAATAGAGTTGAGAAGAAATATATCCCACTAAAAAACTAGAACAAAGTAGTCAAAGATAAAACACAAGGACTGAACAGGGAGAGGAGGGCGTTATTGAAACTGAAAAAAGAATGTGATCAATAAAAGAGTAGATAATAAAAATACAAAGAGCTCAGCAGAGAGGTTACAAAAAGCAATTAGGGAAGCAGTGAGGAAATATGAGATTAAATTGTCAAAGAATGTAAAAAGTGATAATTAAGAAAATAAATATCAGGATACAGGTAGGATTACTAACAAATGCACACAATAAACACCCAGGTAATGACAGCAAAATGGGAGAAACATTGGATAATTATTTTGTATTCATAATGATTCTTCATATGGTGATGTGTAATGTGAAGAAATTCACTACTCCCTGGCTACAAAAGGGAAAATAGGGATTAGGGGGAAAAGGTCATAACTCAAACTGGTAGAAGGTGGTTTTCCACAGGGATCGGTGCTGGGATCATGACTGCACATTATTTAAATCAAGGGTTTGGACTTGGAAGTGCAATTTCAAAACTGACATATAGCTAAAGAATGTGGAATATTGCAACAAAATACAACACTGCATGAATAAACTAATGGGCATGCAAATGACAAATTAATTTTAATACAGATATGGGTGAGGCGAGGCATTTTGATAGAAGGAATGAGGAGGCCATGTACTCCTCGCAAGCATTCATATTAATGTGATGTGCATGCAAAGGACAGGTGACATATTGAAAGTCATAACAGAAGTTAACAAGTCGAAAGAAACTGCAATTTGAACACTAGGGTTTTCTCTCTAAAAGAATAAAGTTGAAAAGCAAGGAAGTGATGTGAAGCTTGTTAAACCTTGCTCAAATCACATTTGAAGAATTGTGCATTTATCTCCATATCACAAAAAGATATCAAGGCACTGGCAAAGGTACAAAAATAATTTAGAAGGACAGTACTCGCTCACTTGGCTAGACAGCTGGTTTGTGGTGCAGAGCAAGGCCAGCAGTGTGGGTTCCATTCACGAAATGGCAGAGGTTATTCAACCTTGTCACTCGTCTGAGATGTGGTGATCCTCAGGTTAAATCACCACCAGTCAGCTCTCCCCCTCAAAGGGGAAAGTAGCCTATGGTCATCTGGGACTAAGCGACTTTACATCTTACCATAACTGAAAGTTTATAACTATCAGTTATAACTAAACGGAGTAGGGTACTTGAAGACTGAGGGGATGACCTCGTTGAGGACTTTAAAATTACAAAGTTATTTGACAGGATAGATGTAGAGACACCTAGGGAGGGGAATCCAAGAAGGAGCCATAAATATATGATACAGGGCATGATTTAACAAAAAAAAGAGTCCTGCTTTGGGTGTGAATAGCGGGGCGCTTCTCGGAGCCTGCAGTGCCAAGAACGACCTTGTTATCAAACGGGACTTTGTTTTTTAGGGCCTTAATCGGGAAAGTACCGCCCAGGCCGGACTTACCTAATTTCCTGCCATTTTTAAGTGCTGCCCCCCATCTATCGACTCCCTCTACCCCACCATCATGGCCTCTGGACCCCCCCCAACTTACCTCGAGCCCACCCCTTCACCCCAACCCTCCAAACTTAACCCAAGCCCACCCCTTCACCCCACCAACTTACCTCGAGCCCACACCTTCACCCCACCTCTTAAGGACAGGGCACCCCCGGGCCTGATCTCTAGCATGGGGAACTTGGCACACTTGTGATGCCAGCCTGGCACTCTGGCAGTGTCCCTGCTACCCTGGCAGTGCCACCCTGGCAATGCCACCCGCCAATGCCAGGGTGCCTGGGTGGCAATGGGAATGCCAGGGTACCACTCTGCCCAGAGCCTAACCACCCGGGGGCACAGATGGCCTGGGAGATCCCCTCAGGCACCATTACACCTGTGGACCAGTGCTAAACAGGGCTTGGTCGAGGCTTTTCTGGGGAAGTCGTTAGTTCCTGAGTGCTGGGATAATCTGGCGCAGACCTATTTAAATGAACTTATGTTAATCTGGATCTAGCCCCTCACCACGTCTCTGTTTAAAGGGTCACAAATTTAGCGGCCTCATCGCGTCACCAAGTCGAGTGCGAGGAGGCCGTTCGATCGTTCCCACAGTCACTAATAAATCTAAAAGGGAATTTAGGAGAAACTTTTTACCCAGAGAATGATTAGAATGTGGAACTTGTACTGCCGTAGAGTGGTTTAGCCTTTAAAGGAAATTAGATAAATACCTGATGAATAAAGTATTGGAGGATATGACAGGGTAAGATAAAGTCTAGGTGAGAGGGTTGGGGAGAAGGCTCATTGGGGCATACACAACAGCACAGACCATTCAGGTTCAGCAGCCTGGTTCTGTGCGGTAAATTTGATGGGCAATTATCTGCCAGGCCTGGGACTAGTGGAATGGAGGAAAGGATTAATGAATCTCCTGCACACAAGGAAAGAGGGGTGGGGGGATATAAATTCTTCCTGATATAGATAGAACACAGTATAGTTGATGCCAAGAGCATAACAAAAATAATTAAGGATGGCATAAGGCCAGCTGAGCAAGCAAGTTGACTGTGCATCGCACCAAAGTTCTTAGGAGGCTAAAAGTGATGATTTTTTTTAAAGTTACTTGGAATTACAACAATTTCCAATGTGCATGTACAAGTTTAACTTTCTCAGCACAATGTTAAGTTTAAGTTGGTGTTTATTTAACTTGATGTCACGAAGTTAGGAGTTAAATACAGTTGAAACTGCAAAGATTAACCCGAGACCAAAAGAGAAAATGCTGGAAAATCTCAGCAGGTCTGGCAGTATCTGTAGGGAGAGAGAACAGAGAACATTTCAAAGCTTTAACAAAGGGTCATCTGGACTCGAAACGTTAGCTCCTTTCTCTCCCTACAGATGCTGCCAGACCTGCTGAGATTTTCCAGCATTTTCTCTTTAGTTTCAGATTCCAGCATCCGCAGTAATTTGCTTTTATCCAAGATTAACCTGAGTGTTGTTTTTAATGACGTGGTTAACATGCTAGTACAAACAGATCACAAAAGACTTGTATGGAAATTAATTCACATAGGAATTTTAAAGACAAATTGCATCACCCATAGGACACAGATTTAAAATTAAAACTTATTAATAAAGTTTAACTCAGGGCAGCACGGTGGCCTAGTGGTTAGCACAACCGCCTCACGGCGCTGAGGTCCCAGGTTCGATCCCGGCTCTGGGTCACTGTTCGTGTGGAGTTTGCACATTCTCCCCGTGTCTGCGTGGGTTTCGCCCCCACAACCCAAAAATGTGCAGAGTAGGTGGATTGGCCACGCTAAATTGCCCCTTAATAGAAAAAATAATTGGGTAATCTAAATTAAAAAAAAAAAAATAAAGTTTAACTCGCATGCTGTCTTGATTGTCATTGAAACTCATTTCCAAAAGACTGTCACCAGTACCATAGTACCACCTGGTATTGCTATTAATCAGTAACTGAGGCTGATGCACTCTATATCATCCTCCGCTGTATTTAAGATTGTTCCTTGAGTTATGCAGAACCATAACACATAGTTGGACAATCACTATATCCTATTGTTTAACTCCTTCAAGGCATTGGAACACATCTTGTTGCCCCCCCAGAGATAACTGGGACAGACACTGATAGGTCATCTCTTATGAGTTATAGTCAGTGCGGCTAATGGACATTCAAGGTGGTTAATTAAAGAATTTTACAACAACCAAGACATGAATTATTCTGTTTTCATTAATGAACAATTAGATGCTATTGAGTAAAGGATGTTTAAAATGTCACTCAGAGGAGCAATTAGATGTACTTCTGGATAATCTTGCATGCTTTGAGATTTGAGTTCCTGTGAGAAACGGGGGCTTTACTTAATTGCACAACAATCGAATACACACAGCAAGCAAAAAAAGTGAGTTTATAAAAAATGCATCACACGACCTATGATACCCAGCAAAAGACGAGTCCAGGGAGCAGATTTTTCTTTCTTATTAACAGATGCATGTCCATGGCTTAAATGTGTGTTCAGATCTTTGATGTTTTAATATATTATATAATGTGTATGGTTCACAAATAACATCAATTAATTCTATTGAACAATTAACGTGAAGTGAAAATGAAACAGGGGTTATTTGCCATCTCAGAGTTAGGTCCTCCCTCCCACTCCTCCCCGTGATTTGCCCATATTTTGTAATGACAATAGTTACAAACTTGTCAATGTACACCATAATTATAACTGTGAAACTGATCCGAACATCGGGTGCACACATTTGCACGGTTAAACGTAGGAATTCAGAAGTTGCTGATAGTGATTCCCTGTACATCCAAGGGTTACGCTGTTCAAATCCCCACAGCTGTAAACCTTTAGGAAACACTTGAATTAATGTGGGCATCCACTTTTACACTCTAGGTCTCATTGTTAAAAACTTTAGGAAATGATATGCTTTGTTGAGTAAGGTATAAGTTTTTATTGGCATACGATGCCAAGATCATTTTTTTTACAGTTTGTTTCGGATATTTCTTCTTCTACCAGATTCCTATGTCTGTGCCTCAGACCCCAATTCAAAACCTTAATTTTGCTGTGGAAATAATTCAAAAGTGACGAAAATTAAGTGGTTTTTTTTTCTTCCGGGTCAGCTGTCTGTGGGAATTCTGTAATGTGATTGGCTGCTTAGCCTGCTCCCTGACATCACTGTCACTGGACACCAGACATAACTTTGAGCTGACACCACAATTAAATTAATATCGCAAGAGACGAAAAAAATACCACAGAGATCGTTAGGCGTGTGCAGCTTGCTGCAATGTTACTGGTGAGTGCTGTTACTTTGTGGTTGACAATAAAATCCGAGCCATTATTTTAAAAGGTTCTTGTATTTTTAAACCCAATTTCTATTCTGTTCAAACACAGGATTCCTGTCTCAACAGTCACGATATTAACATGGCATTCACATCTAAGGTTCCTCTGATCCAAACAATACAGTTCAATGGTTGTTGAGAGTCGGGAAGAGGTAATTACATGCCGTTGTTTTTATTTTAATCATGGGATGTGGGCATTGGTGGAAGGTCTGCATTTGTTGCCCAACCCTAATTGTCTTTAAGGTGGTGGTAAACCACCTTATGGTGCCACCACAGTGTGTGTGGAGTAGGTACATCCAGAGTGCTGTTAGGTAAAGAGGGACAGGATTTTAACCTAGCCACAATGAAGGAACAGTGACAAAATTTCAAAGTCTGGAGGATGTGTGATTTGGAGGGGAACCTGTTGGTCATCATGTTCCCACGTGCCTGCTGTCGCTGTTCTTCCAGGTGAGAGAGGTCACTCACGTGTTTGGAAAGTGCTGTCAAAGAACCCCTGGTGAGTTGCTGTGTGTTGTACATGGTATCCTGTATACGGAACACACGGCTACCATTGTGCACAACAATGAATGCTGAAGGAGGTTCATAGGTTGCCAATCAAGTGGACTTCTTTGTCCTGGATAGTGACGAGCTTCTAGAATGTAGGTGATAATCAGCAGACTTCATTGCTCACATTTGACTTGATGCCACGAGACATCATGGGGTTTGTAGTCAATGTTGAAGATTTCCGGGGTCATGACCGCCTGATTGCATACCACCCTGTTGCCACCAACCAAATAAAAAATGGTGTAACCATCTTTGAAAGCAAGCACATTTGGAAGCAGAAAAAAAACACAAGCAGAGAAAATCCCAACCTAGTAACTTATCTAGCTCAAACATCTGCAGTGCCTTGTCCTATTTGCAGTCGAACCTTCTGGGGCATAGTTCGGCCATAGTAGTCACCTATGTACCCGACATAACCCTCCAAAACACTTGACCTTCACCTTAAAGAACGAACAAGTCCTCTGAAGGGTATGGCCTGATGGTGAGATGGTGATAAAAGAGACTGCGACATCAGTGGAATAGTATAATGCGATGATTATGACAATGTCAGGCTGTTGTTCTGACTAGTCTATGGGACAACTCTCCCAATTTTGGCACAAGTTTCGGATGTTATAGTGAGGAGTCAAGAATACAAAGCTGGTATTTTTGCAGGGTTGACTGGAATGCAGGTGCCTCTTGTCATGTCCAATGCTGAATTCTTATTAGACATTTTCAACCAATTGCGTAGCTTGTTAGGCCATTTCAGAGCAGTGAAAGCACAACTATTGCTCCAGGTCAGGAGTCACTATACACCAGACAAGCTAACTATGGGAGATTTCCTCCCATAAAAGACTCCAGTGAACCAGATGTGTTTTTATGACAATCCAGTAGTTTCATGGATACCATTGTTAATACCAGCTTTGTATTCTTGATTTACCTATGAATTGAATTTAAATTCCACGGCTATCATGGTGGGACTTGAACTAGCCCATGCCTTTGAATTGCTAGCTCCGCAGGATAGCCACTCTGCTATCATAACCCTTGACGGCCACAAGAATAGGCCCACCCTTATATCCAGAAGGCAGAAGTCCTCTACCAATCTACCCCTGCCACACAGCACTGCCCATTGGTTATCAAACTTCATAGAGGCCTTAGACAACATGGACCATGATCCATATCTTGAGTGCCAACTGTCAACAAGGCAGACATCAATGATGAGATTGAACACTGCTGTCAATGTGTCAGCACAGCCTTCAGGCACCTGAGGAAGAGTTTAAAGACCAGGACCTCAGACCCAGCACCAAGTTCATGGTTTATAGAGCAGCTGTGATACTTGACCTTCTATATGGTTCAGAGACTTGGACTATGTACAGCAGGCACCTCAAAACCATGGAGAAATACCACCTGTGCTGCTTATGCAAGATCCTGCAAATATATTGACAGGATAAATGCACCAATGTGAATGTTCTCATTCAGGCCAACATCCCCAGCTTCAAAGCATTGATCACTCTCAATCAGCTCCGCAAGGTGGGCCACATCATCCACATGCTTGATACGAGGCTCCCGAAACAGGTGCACTACACTGAGCTTCGCCACTGCAAGCGAGTCCCAGGAGGGCAGGGGAAAAGCTTCAAGCCACTCTCACAGTCTCCTTGAAAAGTGCAATCCCCACTGACAACTGGGAATTCCTGGCCCAAGACCACCCAAAAGTGGAGGAAAAGCATCCGGGAAGGAGCAGAACGCCTCGAGTACCTCAAGTTTCATTACCAAGAACAAGCTGTGGCCAAGTGTCGACAGTGAAAGGAGCGCGTGGCAACCTGGCACCCCACCCACCCGCTCCTCCAACCACCACCTGCCCCACCTGTGACACAGACTGGGTGCCGCATTGGACTCCTCAGTCACCTGAGAACTCATATTTAGAGTGGAAGCAAGCCATCCTCAACCCTGAGGGACTGCCTTAGAAGAAAATAGCCATAACTAACTCTTCACATATCGAGTCTCAAAATTCAGACTGTTGGCCTTGAGAAAGAATTATACTAGGACGAATGACATACGGGAATTCACAGACTGGCATTTACATAGGAGATTTTGTCTGTTATATCAACCCTGATTGAGAGTTGAATTGAGACAATGAGGAAAGTTAAACCAAATATGTATTATTCATACATTATGGGCGCGATTCCCTGGCCTCGTAACGCTTTCGCTCAAGCATAATAAGGCCTTTGAATAGCGGAAGGGGCCAACAACGAGATCCGTGCTGGACGGCAAACAGTTTGCGATGCAACCTCCCGCTCCCATAGGTGAAACTGGGATCTCGCTGTAGTGTGGCGAGAAACCAATTATCACCACTTAAGCCCCATTTCCATTCAATCAACAAGTGCCACCCTTTATCCAACGGCCTCCTGTCATTCAGCGGCCTCCCCAGCAAGTGGTCATGCTGGCGCTGATTAGTAATGTCCACAGATGGGCAGCGTGGAGGCGCCATGGGAAGGGTGGGTGGCTGGAGAGATCGGAAACAGGTCCGGAGGCCGGTCGGCATTGTATAAGAAAGTGACAGAGGCATCACAATGGTTGTGCAAACAGGAGTTTAATGTGCTATCCAATACCCTACTCCCAGTGGTGCCGCACCCCTCCCTCCCCATCCCCACCTCTCCCCACACTCTCTCCCCCCTGCCCTGGTGCCCTCAGTGATCCTCAATGTGTTTTGCCCTCCTAGCTGCACCACTACGTCTAGGTGTTTCCCCAGGATGCACATCTGAGGTAGTGGCATGCCAGCTTCCTACCCCGTCCCATTGCCATTGATGTACCTGACGAGTGTCCTCTGGGGGCTCTGGGGCTGGAGAGCCATAGCTCACTTGTTGGTGGCATGTGCACAACCGTGCTGCCCTATCCCATGTGTTGACCTCAAGACTCGGCCTCATCAGAGGGGTGAAACTCGGGGGAACTGGTGTCCACTGTCGCCCGTCCATGGGATGGTTCCAGCCTGGCACTTAGCCAATTGGCACTTCAATTGGTGCCCTTCGGGCCCTGGAGTCCATCTTGGGACTGGGCGACGCCTTGGACACCTTCACTCATGGTGCCAATGTCGTGCACCAGGCTCACCACTGTGGTCGCCACCCTAGCAGTGTTGACCTTGGTTCTACTCATTGGCGGCGCCATCTCCTGCCATCTCTGGGACTCCTCCAAGCTGCTATGGATCGGCTTGAGCAATGCTGACATCTCACTCTGAACGTCCCGGTCGCTCCCTATCGTCTCCATCAGCACCGGGTAACTCACTTCCACAAGTTCAGCATCATAGACTGGGTTCCAGCTGAGTCCTGGGATCCAGCAGCCCTCCGATTGCTGTCTCACCTGGGGTCTCCTGGCTCCACCTGATGTGCACCATCAGTTGTGCGGTGCTCACCAGATTGTGCCTCAAAGCCTGTCGACTAACGTCCCACAGAGGTGTGTGTATCTGCACTGTTGGGAGGTGGGGATCACAGCTGTGTCGCGACCACGGTTGCATCCTCGGAGTTCTCCTCTGAGGTGTTCTCCTCGGAGTCAGGAGAGGGGCTGGCGCTATCGGCTGGAGGCCCTGCAGGAGAATGAACATGTGGTCAGTTGGAGGGGTGGGTCAGTCAGTAAGGAAATCACTGCTCAAGTTTGACAGGTACCCTAGGGTGGAGCCCGGTGGTTCCTCACCTCTGCGGCGTCCGCCAGCCTCCGCATGGATCTGTTCTCGGCCAATGCAGTCACCTACAGGGCCCAGTCCTCGAAGGAGATGAGAATTCTTATGTCCGGCACCCCACCGTCAGTCTGGGCCCTCGACCGCCGATTGTGGGAGAGCTTTTCTGCGGAGACACTGAGGGGGCATCATGAGCCACAAGCGTGGTTCACAGAGTGGGAGGTGGGGGTGTGAAGGTGGGGTTGGGGGGAAAGAGTTATGGGGGGAGGGGGGAAACAAGAGCTGGGGGTTGCATGGAGAGTTGGGGCACTGGATGCTCCCGTGGGGGCGGAAGGGTCTGGGGAGGGGTGGGGCCTTGGTGTCTAATCACTCGTGTTGCCTGGTGTAGGGCATTGGCCTTCTTCCTACCAGCCCTCTTGGTCATACTGGCTGCCTTGTGGCTCACCCTCCTGGACCCTCAGGGGAACAGCCATCCCTCCTGGCCTCCACCACGTCCAGGCGCCTCTCCAGGTCAGCATCCCCGAATCTTGGGGCCGGTCGCCTGGGTGTCATTATTGCGACTGGCTGGGGTTGGCTGAGTAAGTGCAGCTTAAGTGCTGCTTATTCGTGTTAGCAGGGGTTGAAGAGTGTGGTCCCGGCGAATCAGCTGAAGAGCCGTTATTTGCGGCAAAAAGCCCGTGAGGCCTCGTTAAGTGGATCAATTAATGTTGAATAGGGTTGCCGGCCTCGCAGGGCTGAGCGCCGGGAAGCTCGGGGCAATTCCCTCTCGCTATCACGCTTAAAAAGTTTTCCAGAGAATTGTGCCCGATGTCTATCCACTACAAGGTGCACTGCAGGAACTCACCAAGGCTCTTTAGACAACACCTGCCAAACACATGACTATCTAGAAGGACATGGGCAGCAGATACATGGGAAGACCATCACTTTAAAGTTACCCACCAAGCCACTCACTATCCTGACTTGGAAATTTTTTGTCGTTCCTTCACCGTCATTGGGTCAAAATCCTGAACGCCCTCCCTAACGGCACGGTGGGCGTACTTACACCAAATGGACTGCAGCACTTCAAGAAGGCAGCTCACTAGCACCTTCTCAAGGGCAATCAGAGATGGACAATAATGCTGGCCTTGCCAGCGATGCCCACGGATGAACAAAAATAAAAAGAGCAGCCGCAGGAGTTCTTGATGAATTTGAGTTGCAAAGCTCAAAAAATATCCCAAGCTTAATCGTTAGTTTATGCTGGGTTGGCTCCCAGCTAGACCTGTAGGAGAGCTTACACCATTCTTCTCAACACCTCTATCCAAGGAAAGAAGGGGATTAAACACAGGAACCATTTTTGATGTTGAACGTGACCTGTGTTGGCTAGTGTGTGCACCTGGACTTTGAGAATCAGGGTCAACCGCAATAATCAAATAACCTGTTGACACTCCCCATCTCAATACACACCTGAAGAACAGACATTCCAGAGAAAATTGGCTGACCCAGGAGGCTGAATTTTACTGACCCCTGGGTGATGGCAACAGATGGGTGAGTGGGGCAGTGGGGAAGCCAGGGGTGGACAGGAGCCAGACTGGAATGGGAACTGGACAACAGATATGCACTATTAAGTTCCAAATAAGTAGTATTAGCCAGCAACAGAGAGGTCCCCACAGGATGGAATGGTCACCAGTGTCCTCTCAGCAGCAGCCTTGAGAGACCAGTGGAGCCAGAGGCTCCATGGCCTACAGAAGGCCCCATCAGAGTCAGTCTTTGAGCCCGTTGGTGGGCTTTCCTGTCTGACTGACAGGGCCTTCCACCCTCATCCGTCCTGAATTTTTACTTTCAACTTCACTGTCCTAGGATGCTTCCTTTTTCAAGCGCTCCCCTAAGATTGTGTCAACAACATGTAGAATTTCATCTCATTATTCTGGGCTGCAATTGAAGATCATTCCAGGAGGTAAAATGCTATTGACTAACACATTGGGCTGAATTATCTCACAGGCTTTGGGATCTTGATGTCGGGAATAAAAAGGGCTCTGAACCCGTACTTTCCAGCATCGGGACCAGTTTGGGGACTCCTAATTGGATGCCTCCAGACCCACTGTCTAATTAAGATGCCGGCCAGGCTTCTGATGCTGCCAGCCTAATCAGAGGGCCGGCAGCTCTGAAACCTCAACAGCCCCACCTGGGTGTGGTGAATAAGGCCAAAGGGGATACTTTGCCACTGTCTGCACTGTATATTAAGTCTCACAAAATGACGTTAGGCTGTCTTAAACCAGTATAAATAGGTTGAACACCTTTAATTTCGAGTTAATTAACAATCTACCTCAGAGCGAATGGTGGTAAATGTACAATTGTCCCATTGGTGCAGCAGGAGGAGGGATTGTGACTGTCAGTGTTTGGGACGGAGCAAAGGGAGATTTACGCTTCATCAAACATGCTTTACCTGACCTGGGTGTTGGATTTCATTTCAGACGTTTAGTCAGGTAAGTATTCTATTCACCAGCGTTAGCACCCTTCATCTCGCTGAGGACTAAAGCTCTCAAAACAAAATGAAAGGAATGAGGAGAAGCCAGAACCTCATAACTATACCCTGCATGAACTACTGTAAGAGAAAATGGGAGAAATGTTAAAAAAACACTAGGAATGATCATATTACTTCAGTGGGAAAAACAGATTTTTCACAGGGAAGAATGGGCTATGGGTTGTTGCAGGACATTATCTGTTAACTAAACATTTGGGACAACAACCAAAATGTTCAACCTGCACTATGCTGTGGCTACTTGCAGTTTTCCAGCCTGGAGGTAAACCCTCCATATTGGTCATGTTCAGCAGATGAGAAACTCAAATTTTATTTGTAGCCACATTGTAAAGTTGACGTGGAGTAAAAGATCATTTTCAAAAATTGTACTAAACATTTTGTTAATGTAGTTCAGAAATATCTATATAATCACATATACCTCAGCAGCATTATCTGCAGTCAACTCATCTATTCATATACAAAGCTGCCAACCATTAAAAGATAAATCTTATGATTTTGTTTATTCAGATTATATATATTAATCTCAACCATCAAAACATGAATACTGTGCCCACTTGAAGATGCAGGTTTACAGTATAATCAGAGACAGTTGCAAAACGTCTTCACAAAGCAATATTACAGAATACACAGGATGGGTCTGGAGGCATCCACTGGGAATGACAGGCCAGTTAGTCTATCTTCGGTGGTCGGCAAAGTAATGGAAAGAGTACTGACGGATAGGATTTATGAGCATCTGGAAAGACATTGCTTGATTAGGGGTACTCAGCACGGATTTGTGAGGGGTAGGTCTTGCCTCACAAGTCTTATTGAATTCTTTGAGGAGGTGATCAAGCACGTGGATGAAGGTAAAGTAGTGGATGTAGTGTAGTGGATGTAGTAAGGAATTTGATAACGTTCCCCATGGTAGGTTTAGGCAGAAAGTAAGGAGGCATGGGATAGTGGGAAATTTGGCCAGTTGGAGATTTACCAGGATGTTGCCTGGAATGGAGAGTAGGTCTTACAAGGAAAGGTTGAGGGTGCTCGGCCTTTTCTCATTAGAACGGAGAAGGATGAGGGGTGACTTGATAGAGGTTTATAAGATGATCTGGGGAATAGATAGAGTAGACAGAGACTTTTTCCTCGGATAGAACAAACCATTACAAGGGGGCAGAAATTTAAGGTGAATGGTGGAAGATATAGGGGGATGTCAGAGGTAGGTTCTTTACCCAGAAAGTAGTGGGGGCATGGAATGCACTGCCTGTGGAAGTAGTTGAGTCGGAAACATTAGGGACCTTCAAGCGGCTATTGGATAGGTACATGGATTACGGTAGAATGGTGAGGTGTAGATTGATTTGTTCTTAATCTCGGACAAAAGTTCGGCACAACATCATGGGCCGAAGGGCCTTTTCTATGCTGTACTTTCTATGTTCTATAATACAGTCACCAGGGAACTCATTTTACCTATTTAGGGCACTTATTTTCAAACAGTTAAATGATGAATAATGGCAGTGCAAAACTTCATTACCTTTCACCACCCCACAAATTATGTCTCAAAGTTTTTGTTCCATCTTTTCAAATGATCCCAGCGATCACAGGCTTTCAGGGGCGGGAGAAATCGAATTAATTTTACTGTTTAACATGCAGCAACTCAAATCAGTCCTCATAAATATTCACAATATACAATCAAAGACTCATCCTAGATACGTTATACAATATTAATTAGACAAATTGATTTCAATTAATGCAACAATAATTTTCCCTCTTGTACTGCGGCCCACATCGAGCCTGCCCACCAGCTTTGCTGCAAAGCCACCAGCACCTTTAGAAAAAAAGCACTGCAAATGGGAATGAAGAACTCAGAAGTCAACTGCAAGACAGGGGAAAGAATTTTCCTTGGGAATTTCCACAGTGCAACTAGGCTATAACAAAACAGCAAAAAACCTACACAATGGTTTCAGAGTAAAAACGGATATCCCCCCTTTCCTCTCGTCCCTTCACATGAAATAATGTCCTGGCCTTGACCCAAGTAGCATTTTACTGTTCAAGCACAAACGTACATGTCCAAATCACTTTTAATGCAGTAAAATATCCGCGGTGTTTCACGGGAGCATTATCAAACACAATTTGACACAGAGTCTCAGGTGCAGTGAGAGGTAGAGAGGCTGAGGAGCTGTGGGAGGGATTTCCAAAGCTTACGGCCTCGGTGGTTGAAGGCTGCCCCAATGGGGGAGGCTAAAATCAGAGCTGTGCAAGAGGCCAAAACTGGAGGAGTGCAGAGACCACAAAGGTTTGTAGGATTGGAGGAGGCAACAAAAGGTCGGGAATGATGAGGCCATGGAGTGAGTTGAAAGTAAGAATGAAGGTTAAAAATTAAGGTGCTGCCAGACTGGGAGCTAATGTAAGTCAGTAGGAACAGAGATGATGGGCGAAAGGCATTTGGTGCGAGTTAAGATATGGAGTTTCATAAATATTCAGAAAGGCTCATCATTTGGCTCTCGTGAAAATAGCATACAATTTACAACATTTCAAAAATGTTGCCAACATTTTTTTTAAGTTTGAAAAAAACCTATGTGAACTTACTTTTTACAGCAGCCCAAATTGTTTTGAATTCTTTTTCACCCCCGTCCATTCTCACTAATCGCACAGCAAGTTTTGAAATAATCATTTCAGCTGTACCTAATTCAGGAGCAATTTAATTTAATTTGCATTTGGCAGCAAGGCAAATTGACAATATGAAGAGATGTGAGTGTAATTGGCGCTTAATAATGATTGCAAAATAGTAATTCATTGATTGGGAACAGGGTCCTACAGCCCGACTGTGACCATTTCAGTGTTTGTTTTTTAATAAAGGTGCCTTGGCCAAGGAAATACTCTCTTCAAACATATCCTGCCTCATGTGGGATCATCCCTCCCTGACAGAATCACGAATCCCAACTCGCCATGCATAACATGTATTACAAATAACCGGGCATCACTGGCTAGGCCAGTATTTATTGTCCATCCCGAGCTGCCCTCGAGAAGGTGGTAGTGAGCTGCCATCTTGAACGGCTGCAGTCCCCAAGGTGTAAGAACACCCACAGTGCTATGAGGGAGGGAGTTCCAGGATTTTGACCCAGCGACAGTGAAGGAACAGCGGTACATTTTCAAGTTAGGATGATGAGGGGCTTGGAGGGGAACTTCAAAGTGATGGGGTTCCCAGGTATCGGCTGCCCTTGTCCTTCTAGATGTTAGCAATCGTGAGTTTGGAAGATACAGCTTAAGGAACCTTGGTGAGTTCCTGCAGCGCGTCTTGTAGATGATACATACGGTTGCCACTGTTCGTCGAATAACAAACATTAACCTCCATATACATTGTGGCATTATCATAATTGTAAGAACTGCAAGGGTTAATTAAGTGTCTAGAGTAGCCACTAGAGGGTGTTCCAGTTAATACTATACAAGGCAGTGATGCTAAGCCTTGTGGGAGAGTGTGTGCTTGAGTTAGCTAGAGAGAGTCAGAAGTACAAATAGTGTAAATGAGTACAGATATAAGTTCATATAAATCGTGAGATTAGCTGTAGATGAGTGTAGTTGAAATTAATCAACTGTGTATTCTTTAAGAGTGTGTGTCGAATCCAATTTAGTAGTGTTAATAAATTTATAGCTTTAAGTTCAAGCTATTTTGTAGTCTTTGTGGACACTACGTCAACCATCCTGAATTTCGCATCACAAAGAACACCACATGCATCATATATGTATACATCACTGATTTATTTAGCATCGTGATTTATATTTATTTATACATTACTAATCTATTTTTATGCCCTGGTGCTATGATTCAACGAACAAGAACCTAAAAATTGCATAGGTAGACCAGCAGTAATGGTAATTGATTTCACTGCAAGCTGAGTCTGCTCATGTATATTCACACAAAGTATTCCAAATTTCAGCAAAGGAGATGACCATTCAGCCTAGTTTGTTGTGCTGCGGCTTGCTTCACATCAAAGCGATCTATGTTAATCCATTTCCCCTCTCTGTTGGATCCTTGAATATTTTCTTCTCCTATTTCCGATTAATCAAGACCTTTTCATTCTACTGTCTCGGGTCATTTCTTTTTATTCAGCACATAAATTTGAATAATCATTATAACGAAGAACCAAGTGTTTATTGCAATCTAAAAAAATAACCAATTTTAAATACAGGAAGTTGCATTAAAATATCCCCATTGAAAACCTCCTCCTTGCAAAAAAAGTTAATTACAGCCACTTTCTGAGCAAAGCAATCTCTGAAATCCAATCCTGCTGTTGCTAGTGTAAATGCTGTTAAACTTTGCTTTTAGCACTGCATGCAAAGTACCTTTGAGGACCAACCAACGACAGAGTCTTGTGTTTTTTTTAAATGAGCTTGAGTACTTTCAGCTACAGAGGGGAACGACTCAGGGGTGCCCCATTTACTTTTGTGACAGAACCCTTGGCTATTGCGGTGAGGTGCTTGAATAGATGGAAGGGGATAATGAGGTGGTGGGGGTGGAACACAGGATATCATTATACCCCGGCGATTTACTTTTCCATGTATCTGACCCGACACCTATGATTGGAAACATTATGGAGCTACTAAAAAGGGTTAGAGAAGACTTACTAAGGTGAGATAGTCGGCCCCCATCACTTGCGGGCCGAGCACAAGTTGTAAAAATGAATGTCCTGTCATGGTTTTTATTTTCATTTCAATGTCTCCCGATCTTCTTATCTAAAGTTTTTTTTATGGGGTAGAAAGATAGATGCTGGGTTTGAAGACTGGGAGAAAAAAAAGATGTGATCACGTTAAAAGACTTGTTTCTTGAAGGTCATTTTGCAACATTTGATGAATTGAGGGAGAAATATAAACTCCCAAGGAGGGAGGCCTTTAGATATACACAGATACCGGCTTTTGTAAAGGAGATCTTCCCAAGTTTCCATTGTTACCCCTTTCTTCTTTGATGGAGGAGGTATTAATGGTTTTGGGCTCAGAAGGGTGAAATACCTCTGCCATTTATAGAAACATTTATGGAAGGAAAATCAGAATCTCTGAGTAGGGTTATGGCCAAATGGGAGGAGGAATTAGGGGAGATGTTGGGAGAAGGGCTTTGGTACGAAAATTTACAGAGGATGAATGCATCAACCTCGTGCACAAGGTTGGCACTAATACAATTGAAGGTAGTTCACAAAACACATTTGACGAGGTTGAGAATGAGTTGCATGTTTGAAGGGGTTGAGGACATTTGTGACAGATCCAGGAGGGGACCAGCTAATCATCTACACATATATTGATCATGCCTGAGACTTAGGAAATTCTGGAACACCTTCTTTAGCACCATGTAGGCAGTGTTTTAGTTGGATCTGAAACCCAGTCCCTGGGAGCCATATTTGGGGTTCCAGACTTGCCGGAGCTCCAGACAAGGGCAGGGCCAGATGTCTTAGCCTTTGCCTTGCTGTTGGCAAGGAGGTAGATCCTATTAGATTGGAGGTCAGTTTCTTCATCCTCTGCCTCAAGATGACTGGGCGATTTAATGGAGTTTCTAAGCCAAGAGAAGGTTAAATTGAGTTTACGAGGGAATGATGAGGGATTTCATAAAAGGTGGCATCCCTGTTAATTAATCTCTGTCAGCATGTAAAATGGGAGGAGATAGTTAATTAATTTCTTTTTGACTTGAGGAAGGAATTGTTAAATGTGAGTTAAATATTTGTATAAGAAAAATTTGAAAAAGCTAAAAAAATATTTATTAAAAAAATACCTAAGTGTGAAAGATTAGAACTGAACCTAGAGTGACTTGAGCTGGAGGATTTCATAAAATCATAGTTTATAGTGCAGAAGGAGGCCATTCGGCCCATCGAGTCTGCAGCGGCCCTTGGAAAGAGGACCCCACCTGAGCCCATACCCCACACCCTATCCCCATAACCCCACCCAACCCAACCTTTTTTTTTCACACTAAGGGCAATTTAGCATGGCCAATCCACCTGCACCTCTTTGGACTATGGGAGAAAACCAGAGCACCCGGAGGAAACCCCCGCAGACACGGGGAGAAAGTGCAGTCTCCACACAGACAGTCACCCAAGCCGGGAATTGAACCTGGGACTCTGGAGCTGTGAGGCAACTGTTCTAACCACTGTGCTACCGTTCCCCCGAGGGGGCTGGAGGCAGAACCACCAATGCTGCCTGGGAGACAGAGGCAGCGGCTGTCACCATGACCAGGAGGACCACAGTACAATGTAGGAGACCAACGATCTCCACCAAGCTGCAAGAGTAAGTTACAACCTCCTTCTTGGCATCAGTTCCACTTACCATCACTCAAATTCCCAACCATCCCCGCAATCACTGGCTGACACCTCGCACCCTCTGGCACCCACCAGCACAACCCCTGCCCTTCAACGTGCGGTTCCCACACATGCCACCGACCACAGCCCGCCTGGCGCATCTTAAGGGCAGCAGACAGAACAGGGTGGCACAGCAACGCCAGTGACACCAGCAAGTGGGCCCTCCGGCCACAGGCCTTCCATAGGACACCCGCCAAAGGCATCAAAGGCCAAAGGGGATGGAAAGCAGCAGGCTGCCTCCACCTTTGATGTGCATCCTGAGGACACACCTAGATGTAGTCGTAGACCACGCAAGAGAAAGATGCAGACCCCGTTCAGAGGATGGGTGTGAGCACACGGTCAGCAGAAAGACAGACAAAGCCTCGCCCTATGAGAAGCGGGAGAGGATGAGGCCTCCCTAATCCTCCGGGCAGGCCTGTCCTCCACCCTACGGCTCCTCCTGCAGCTCCTCCCCGGGCTCATTCGTCAGCCCCTCCTGCTCTGCCTCCTCCTCATCTGACCAGGACATATATCCCACCTCCCTCTCTTCCAGCATGTCACTCCGCTGCAGTGACAGGTTGTGGAGGGCACTGCAGACCACCACAAAGTGGGAGACCTTTTGGGCATTGTGCTGTCGTGCACTACTTGTGTGGTCCAGGCATCTGCACCACATTTTCAGCAGTCCAATGCACCGCTTAATGACAGCATGGGTGGCAACATGGGCCTCGTTATATTGGGTCTCCACTTTGGTCTCTTGCCTCCACACTGGCGTCAACAGCCAGGATCTCTTGGGGCAGCACGGTGGCCTAGTGGTTAGCACAACCGCCTCACGGCGCTGAGGTCCCAGGTTCGATCCCGGCTCTGGGTCACTGTCCGTGTGGCGTTTGCACATTCTCCCCGTGTCTGCGTGGGTTTCGCCCCCACAACCCAAAAATGTGGGTTGGCCACGCTAAATTGCCCCTTAATTGGAAAAAATAATTGGGTAATCTAAATTTATAAAAAAAAACAGCCAGGATCTCGCTGGGGACTCCTTATCGCCCAAGAGCCAACCCGTCATCCTGGAATGGTCCTCAAATAAGCCAGGAATCTCAGAGTGTCCTATGATGTAGCTGTCATGCACACACCCTGGGAAGCGTGCGCACATGTCCATGATCCAGAGGTGGTAATCACACATGATTTGAATATTCAGGGAGTGGAATCTCTTCCTGTTAATGAAGGGCACTCCCTGATGCCCCGGGCATGCAAGGCAACATGTGGGCCATCAGTTACCCCCTGTACCTGGGGAATCCCAACGATGCAGGAATCCTGCAGCCCGGGCATCAAGATGGGCTTGGTCCAGCTCAAAGTTGACATAGTCAGCTGACTGGGCATAGAAGGCATCCATGATTTCACGGATGCACTTGTGGGCTGTAGATTGGGAAATGCCGCACAAGCCCTGGAATGACCCGGTGGGATAAAGGTTCAGGGCTGTAGTGACCAGGAGCGGGTGTTCTCTTCTTCCATGGGATGCCACACCAACGAGGACATGGCAGAGATGCCGCACCGTCTCGCTGTTAAGGCGGAGCCTCATGCGGCATATGCTGTCCGTCATCTCATCGAAAGACCAACGGCTCTACACCTTGGGCCATTGCTAGCGTTCCTCCTCTGGGTACCTCCTTGCTCTGATATGCAACCAGGTCTTCAGGGTGTGTGGTGACCCCCTGCACATGGGCTGCCACCTCCAGCCTGCATCAACACTGCTGCCTTCATCAATGTCCGGCCACCTGGGCTGCCACCAGCACCACGAGGACATTGTCTGCAGGATTAACACCACATCCATCCTGGTCTCTGTAAGGAATTGGAAAACCTAGGAAAATAGGAATTAGGAGCAGAATTAGGCAATTCAGCCCTTCGAGCCTGCTTTGCCATTCAATCAGATCATGGATGATCTCTTCCTTGTCTCTAAGCCACCTCTCTACCTGTTCCCGACAGCCTTTTAACACGTTTTTTAAAAAATCAGAAGTGTGCCTATCTCCCTCTTGAAACCATTTAATGACTTGAATTCCACCGCACTATATGGGGCAGCGAGTTCCACAAATTCACCACCCTCTGCAAGAAGTAGTGCCTCCTCATCTCAGTTTTAAGAGAAGGAGGGGGATCAGCAATCAGTTAGGGCTTCCACATCAGGCCCCTCAAATCCCCCATGCCTACCCCACCCATACGTGTCTCTCAGAGTGCCCTCCAGTGAGCCAGTTGTGCTGGAAAAGCTCACTCTGCAGGAGCACCTATATCCCAGACCCCAGACCCCTGCCAGGAATATTAGGGAGGCCGTGCACAGGTGCTGTCCCCTGATCCAAACACTCACCCTTTGGTAGGAGGATACCCCCAGCGCTGCAGCCCAGATCTTGAGCGTTTGATCATTGACTGCTCCCTCTGCAGTGCTAGAGTTCAGACAAAGTGTTCAGGCTTCAAGGTTTGATTGAAATTTAATGTAACAATCTTTATCTGGGACATGGGATGTGTACCCACAGGCAGCCACTTGAGAGCTGTGAAGTGCTCTCACAACTAATAAGGCCTATTCCTCATGAGCAATAGTCTTCAGCTGTGAAGCTAGAGGCTGCTCACAGTCAAAGGGAGTTGAAGTGCCCTTCAGCATGTAACCAAGAACAAGGCTCTGCCTTGGCACTGTTTGGTAGGACAGACAGGCAGCAGCTGTAATTGCCCTGTAATGGGTATCCATGGCATTTGGAGATGGCTTGCAGGCTTTAAATTTTTTAAAAACTTTTTCTCCAATTAAGGAGCAATTTAGCGTGGCCAATCCACCTACCCTGCACATGTTTGGGTCGTGGGGGCGAGACTCACACACAAACAGCGAGAATGTGCAAACTCCACATGGACAGCTTGCAGGCCTCACAGACGAAAAGACCCTCAGCACCATGTCCACTCCACCCAGAGAACTGTGGCAGCTGCTCCAGTGCCCTTCAGCTGCATGCCCGAAAATGGAAATGGCTACTCACCTCCTCAGATCCACTCAGCAGCCATTGTGCCAGCTTCACGCTTTTAAAAATGAGAACTGATCAATGCCCACATGATACCTTGCTGGGGAACCGGTTCATTCCCGGTAGGCCATTACATTCGACTTCAGTCTCGCTAATGAGATGTAAATTGGTGCTAATTGGGGTATATGATATGCTCCCCATATTTGGGTGTGATCCGGAACTCATTATGGGGAGCCGGTTGGATGGTAAACTGATTCGCGCATGGCGCGGATCTCAATTTCGGCATTTTCCGCGATTTAACCGGTATGGATTGCACAACGTGATGGTTAAATTACGCCCGAGATGTGTGAATTCCACAAATGGTTGTGAGTTACCCTCAACTATGTCCATATATAATTAGGTACTTACTCGAGATTTGATACTTTATAATCTCAATGCCTAACGCCACATGATTTGAGGCAGCCACCTTTCCAATGTTTTTAAAACACTGACTGAAAGTTCATACAGGACATGCCTGTACTGAGCATGAGAGATCGATGAAATTTAATATGGAACAGTGTAAAGCACTTAAAAAAAGGTGGAAAATATGGGCACCATATTCCATTCAGAGTACAGCAGTGAGCAAGTCAAATAGAATACTAAATTGTTAAGCCAAAATCACACAGCGCATTTTGAAGGAAATCAGGCTTAAACTGTCCAATGCTCTGGTCAGACATTACCAAGTGTATTGCATCCAATTTTCATCCACCAAAACTGAAATGCCAGTGGCAGTGTGGAGAAAGCTTACTGGACAGACCCTCGGTATCAGACGATTGAAGTAAAAAGAAAGTTAGGAAGAAGATTCATACAAAATATATCACCATAAATGTTTATTGCCAATCGCGGGATTCGAGAAGGAATTCAGGACTTGAATAAGAAAAACATAAAGAGAAAGCATATCTGATGCGGGGAGCATCAAGGGTCAAATAGCTCCTGTTCATTCTAAAATAAACATGGGCTATTTATCTGAGAAGGGCGATAACCAAGAGATTAGCTACAAGTGGAGCAGAAAACTGAAACTCGAGCATGAATTTAAATGAAATTCTGGTATTCAGCAAAGGAGGTGCAAGTTTGAACAAGTAAAAGGAAAGTTTGGATGAATGCCAATGAATGGCATTGCTGGTCAGATCGGTGCTGTGATAAGGGAGCCTATTTTTGGCTGGCTGGACTAAAGTGCATCAATTGGCTTCCCTTCATATTGGTGTGTGATAAATACTGGGATTTTGTCTTACTTAAATTAAAGCCAAAATGCATATCACTGCTATAAATGTTTATTCCAAATTCTCAACAAGAATTAGAATTTTCAATAGTACATAATGGCTGTTACTTGAAAGATGCTAAATGCCCATAATGATTAGGAAAAAAAGATGTGGAGATGCCATTGTTGGACTGGGGTGAGCACAGTAAGATGTCTTACAACACCAGGTTAAAGTCCAACATATTTGTTTCAAACACTAGCTTTCAGAGCACTGCTCCTTCCTCAGGTGCCTGAGGAAGGAGCAGTGCTCCAAAAGCTAGTGTTTGAAACAAACATGTTGGACTTTAACCTGGTGTTGTAAGACTTCTTACAGGAAAAAAAGAAACAGCTTGCATTTATATGGCACCTTTCAAGGCCTCGAATATCCCAAAGTGCTTCACAGCCAGCGGAGTATTTTTTAAAAGTAGTCATGTCCGGAAATGTGGCAACCAATTGGCAGCAAGATCCAATAAACTACAAAATGCTGACAGACCCATCTGTTTTTATTAATGTCAGTTGAGGAATAAATGTTGACCACAAAATCAGGGGAACTCTCCTCCAATGGGAGGACAGACAGAACATCATTCAGAAGATGGCACCTCTAACTCAGCACTCACAAGGTCAGTTTGAATTTAAAAATAGAGCGAGGAGAGCAATGCGTTTCGGGCGGGTGGTCTGGGGCCCAGAATCTACCCGGGGGTTGAGTTTGCAGAATCGTGACGGTGCAGGAGGAGGCTATTCAGCCCATCGAGCCTGTGTCTGTCCGGCTCTCTGAATAAGCGTGATGGCTCAATGCCATACTATAAGACCATGAGACATAGGAGCAGAATTAGACCATTCGGCCCATTGGATCTGCTCCATTTTTCAATTATGGCTGATATATTTCATATTCCCATTCTCCAGCCTTCTCCCCATAACACCTGGTCCCCTTATGACATGTTTCGCATCCCCATTCTCCTGCCTCATGACCCTGCACATAATTCTCTAATTCCCTCTTGAATGCCTCGATTGAACCTGCCTCCATCACACTTCCAGGCAGTGCATTCCAAACCTGAACCACTCGCTGTGTGGAAGCTCTTCTTTTCTCATGTCGCATTTGCTTCTTTAGCAAGTCACTTTAAATCTGTGCTCTCTTGTTCTTGATCCTTTTCCGAGCCGGTACAGTTTCTCCCTGTCTAGACTGTCTAACCCCCACATGATATTGAACACCTCTATGAAATCTCTTCTTATCCCTCTCCTCTCGAAGGAGAACCGTCCCAAAGTTTCCAATTCATCTTCATAACCGAAGTTTCTCATCTCTGGAACTATTTTTGTAAACCTTTTCTGCACTCCCTCCAATGTGTTCGCATCCTCTTAAAAGTGGGGTACCCAGAACAGTACACAATACTGCAGCTGAAGTTTAACTAGTGTCCTATAAATGTTCAGCATAACCGCCTTGCTCTTGCACTCCATGTCCCTATTAATAAAGCCCAGAATACTGTATACTTTATTAACCGCTCTCTCCACCTGATCTCACAGTTAGGGATCCTCTCGGAAGGAGCGATCACAATATGGTGGAATTTAAAATACAGATGGAGGGTGAGAAAGTAAAATCAAATACTAGTGTTTTGTGTTTAAACAAAGGAGATTACAATGGGATGAGAGAAGAACTAGCTAAGGTAGACTGGGAGCAAAGACTTTATGGTGGAACAGTTGAGGAACAGTGGAGAACCTTCCAAGCGGTTTTCACAGTGCTCAGCAAAGGTTTATACCAACAAAAAGGAAGGACGGTAGAAAGAGGGAAAATCGGCCGTGGATATCTAAGGAAATAAGGGAGAGTATCAAATTGAAGGAAAAAGCATATAAAGTGGCAAAGATTGGTGGGAGACTAGATGACTGGGAAATCTTTAGGGTGCAACAGAAAGCTATTTAAAAAGCTATAAAGAGTAAGATAGAGTATGAGAGTAAACTTGCTCAGAATATAAAAACAGACAGCAAAAGTTTTTACAAATATATAAAACAAAAAAGAGTGGCTAAGGTAAATATTGGTCCTTTAGAGGATGAGAAGGGAGTTTTAATAATGGGAGATGAGGAAATGGCTGAGGAACTGAACAGGTTTTTTGGGTCGGTCTTCACAGTGGAAGACACAAATTAAATGCCAGCGACTGATAGAAATGAGGCTATGACAGGTGAGGACCTTGAGAGGATTGTAATCACTAAGGAGGTAGTGATGGGCAAGCTAATGGGGCTAAAGATAGACAAGTCTCCTGGCCCTGATGGAATGCATCCCAGAGTGCTAAAATAAATGGCTAGGGAAATTGCAGATGCACTAATGATGATTTACCAAAATTCACTAGACTCTGGGGTGGTCCCGGTGGATTGGAAATTAGCAAACGTGACACCACTGTTTAAAAAAGGAGGTAGGCAGAGAGCAGGAAATTATAGACCAGTGAGCTTAACTTCAGTAGTAGGGAAGATGCTGGAATCTATCATCAAGGAAGAAATAGCGAGGCATCTGGATAGAAATTGTCCCATTGGGCAGACGCAGCATGGGTTCATAAAGGGCAGGTCATGCCTAACTAATTTAGTGGAATTTTTTGAGGACATTACCCGTGCAGTAGATAACAGGGAGCCAATGGATGTGGTATATCTGGATTTCCAGAAAGCCTTTGACAAGGTGCCACACAAAAGGTTGCTGCATAAGATAAAGATGCATGGCATTAAGGGTAAAGTAGTAGCATGGATAGAGGATTGGTTAATTAACAGAAAGCAAAGAGTGGGGATTAATGGGTGTTTCTCTGGTTGGCAATCAGTAGCTAGTGGTGTCCCTCAGGGATCCGTGTTGGGCCCACAATTGTTCACAATTTACATAGATGATTTGGAGTTGGGGACCAAGGGCAATGTGTCCAAGTTTGCAGATGATACTAAGATGAGTGGTAAAGCGAAAAGTGCAGAGGATACTGGAAGTCTGCAGAGGGATTTGGATAGGTTCAGTGAATGGGCTAGGGTCTGGCAGATGGAATACAATGTTGACAAATGTGAGGTTATCCATTTTGGTAGGAATAACAGCAAACGGGATTATTATTTAAACGATAAAATGTTAAAGCATGCCGCTGTGCAGAGAGACCTGGGTGTGCTAGTGCATGAGTCACAGAAAGTTGGTTTACAGGTGCAACAGGTGATTAAGAAGGCAAATGGAATTTTGTCCTTCATTGCTAGAGGGATGGAGTTTAAGACTAGGGAGGTTATGTTGCAATTGTATAAGGTGTTAGTGAGGCCACACCTGGAGTATTGTGTTCAGTTTTGGTCTCCTTACTTGAGAAAGGACATACTGGCACTGGAGGGTGTGCAGAGGAGATTCACTAGGTTAATCCCAGAGCTGAAGGGGTTGGGTTATGAGAAGAGGTTGAGTAGACTGGGACTGTACTCGTTGGAATTTAGAAGGATGAGGGGGATCTTATAGAAACATTTAAAATTATGAAGGGAATAGATAGGATAGATGCGGGCAGGTTGTTTCCACTGGCGGGTGAAAGCAGAACTAGGGGACATAGCCTCAAAATAAGGGGAAGTAGATTTAGGACTGAGTTTAGGAGGAACTTCTTCACCCAAAGGGTTGTGAATCTATGGAATTCCTTGCCCAGTGAAGCAGTTGAGGCTCCTTCATTACATGTTTTTAAGGTAAAGATAGATAGTTTTTTGAAGAATAAAGGGATTAAGGGTTATGGTGTTCGAGCCGGAAAGTGGAGCTGAGTCCACAAAAGATCAGTCTGATGCCACCTTCAATGATCAATGCACATTTACACTCAGGACTGTCTAGTTTTGCACAGCATATCGAGTTGTACCCCTTATTTTATATTGTCTTTCCATGTTCTTCGTCAAAACACATCACCTTAAACTTCTCCATATTGAACTTCATCTGCCACCTAGCTGCCCACTCCACCAACATGTCCATGTCCTTTTTAAGTTCTACACTATCCTCCTCACATTTTACAATGTTTCCAAGTTTTGTATCACCTACAGACTTTGAAATTGCCCCTGCACACCATATCAATATATAATATATATATAATATATATAATCAGGAAAAGCAAGGGACCCAAGGGAACTCCACTACAAACCTCCTCCAGCCCGAAAAATATTAATTAACCGTTGCACGCAGTTTCCTTTTACTCAGCCAATTTTGCATCCACGCTGTTAGAGTCCCATTTATTCCATAAGGTATAACTTTTCTCACAGGTCTGTTTTGTGGCACCGTATCAAATGGCTTTTGAAAGTCCATGTACACCGCATCGACCCTTTCTGTTACCTCTTTTTAAAAAATCAACATGTTAAACATAATTTTCCAGTAAGAAAGCTATGCTAGCCCTTTCTAATGAACCTGACCCCCGCTTTGAAAGTCTGACCCTCAGTCTGGAGTCTCTGAAGAGAAAGTTTATTAGAGGGGTGCTAGTTCCTATAGCTGTCAATATCTTTTTTCACGGATTAAATTTTCTCTTTAAATTCAATGGCTACATATAGTAGAAACGTAGTTTACAATGTGCATTCCACAAGTATAACCGGGCCCTGATTTGTAAAATAATTTGCTTCTGACAGTATTTTAAGGTAGCTGTATTCTACCTTGTTTTGGTTAACAGAATAAGATTCAGATTTAATTAAACAAATTTAATACATTTCTTCACTAGATGCGAAATAAATATTACAGTTGTTCGATTATTTTCCATTTCATGGAGCACAAGTTATGGTTAAATTTCTGATTATTTTGCAGAAGTACCAAAATAATAAAACAATGATTTGCATTAACTTTTGTCATTCTATTCCTTCACAAATTAATCTTCTGTATAAAAGATTATCCAAATAACATATTTTGAAACTATGATTCGTTTAAAATGATGATGTACTGGAAATATTGAAGTTTACTTTTCACTGAAAGATGTATAAAATCCTTGTATCTGAACTTATCAGAAACTTCCCCAGCATCTATCAACCATGATTTCTATAAACTGCATTACTCTTTCAGAATATATTTAGTACATGAAGCATTAAAAATCTGTTATTCGTGTAACATTCTTATGCTTGGACCAGCAATTTTGTTTAATGCAAGGAGGTGGACATGATTTATTATCATCGACATGCGGGAACAGAAGGAGGCAGAATGGTCGAATGTACTTGTGCCAAAACCAGCTTCCCACTGGAGCTATCTGCCTGTATCCCGTACACCTGCTCTTTTTGTTGGCTTTAATGCTTTTCTTTTTTTAGGCATTCATTTAATTCTTTCTAAATTGATAATTCACGGTTTGAATTGCCACCTGTGGTAAAACATTCTATTCCAAGATGCCATTTTGCATGAAAGCTCCTTTCTCAGCACCCATTTTGATGTTTTTATTTCAAATCCTGTTTTTTTTAAATCATCTTTTTTTGACTTATTCGCCAGTGAAAATAATCCTTAGTCTTCAAAGTTCTACTGCGTTCTACCTTCAGTTGCATACATGTGACTTGTCTGAATTAACAAACTCAACACCTGCTCCTCTTCACCTACACAAGTGAAAAAAAAGCGAAACAATCTTATTTCTGGCCTCTTCCGGAGCGGACCCGTATCCCTTCTAAATTTATCGGGAACCAAAAGCCACCACAATCTCTGCTCAGTTCATCAATTGAAGAACAGCCAGGTTTCTATATTGTTTTCAGCCTTCAATCTGCACCTCTAAAGAGAACCTTAGTAAGAATATAATGGCCCAGAAGGGGCTATAGTGAACAGCAGCCAGAATGGTACATGGCTTAAAGGGTCCAATTATGAGGGAGCTTTCATAAACTTGGTTTGTATTATCTTGAGTTTAGAAGGCTGAAGGAGTCATCTAATTGATGACAAAGGTGTCCAATTGAATCACTATAGAGAAACGATTTCCTCCAGTTGGGAATAACTGCACAACAGGACACAATATTGTCTCTAGTTTAGATTTGGTTTACTGAAGTGGCTAGTTTGAGTCAAGAAATTTCCAAACTTCGCAGACCCATCTTGGTTTTAAAGTTATACCTACCTTTCGCTTTGGGGAGGCAGGGTGGGATTGAATTGGGCCTGCCAACTCTGGAAGCAGATCCTAAGTGGCAACAAGGGCAGGGGAGTGCTGAGGAAGGTTGGTCAGAAGGTCCGCCTTGGAACTCCGGGGTTTTGCCAAGTTGTTTTAGAAGCTGTTAGGCCCTGTAGCCCTTGCCCTTCTCACCATACCTACACAACCTAAATGATCTCCCCCATGTCCTCAGTCTGTGACCTGGGGTTTTGGGCTTCCCCACCATTGGGAACATTCTTACTGCATCTACACTGCCTAGTTAGCATTTTATAGGTTTCTGTGAGATTCCTTCTCATTCTTCTGAATTCCAGTAAATATAATCCTCACCAACTCAATCTTTCCTCATATGTCAGTCCTGCCATCCCATGAATCAGTATGGTAAACAAACCTTCACTGCACTCCCTCCAGAACAAGAACATCCTTCCTCAGATAAGGAGACCGAAACTGCACACAGTACTCCAGGTGTGTCCTCACCAAGGCCCTGTATAAATTCAACAAAAACATCCCTGCTCCTGTATTCAAATCGTCTCCAATTGAATCGTCTCGCTAGGAAGGCCTTCTTCACCGCCTGCTACACCTGTATGCTTACATCACTCAACTTGTCCAAATCATACAGAAATATCTCTGCAAATGCCTCATAGCTCACTCTTCCACCCGGTTTTGTATCATCAATGAAGCAGCTTACTCAACCATTACTCTTAACAGTCAGTCTCCAGGTAACCAGTTGTTTTTTAAAAATCAATCAGCGAATTTATTTGCAGATTTCACCTTGAATCCCCATAATTTTAAGCTTAAATTGAACTTGACAAAAATGTCAAGGAAGCTGGTCAGGTAGGAATTCCCCTGTCTGAATCAGTTTTGGCTATTTACCTGATTATCATTAAAGTAAAATTCAGAACAACCTTGTATTGTTGTGGTATTGATGCATCTCTCACTGCTCAGGGATTCTCTTGGTGCCCTCGCTAATATTTCTCTCAAGCAATGCCATCAAAAACTTGAGTACATATTTCATTGTTGTTCATGTGATCTGGATGGCTGCATGTGAATCAATCACTCAGTCATTTCTGAGAGACATGATAAGGTACCACACAACATTTTGGAAATGAGTACATGAGTTTTATGAGTGTATCAGGAATTTTGTTTCATACTTATCAGTGTCTCTTCAGTGCCCTCACGGTGATTATCAACACCTCACAAATCTCACCCCTCATCTCTCTCTCAGTTCTGTGGAATAGATGTCATCCACCACTGGGAGCTTATCCAGTTTGATCCATTTCCCTTTTCTATGATTTCCAACTCATTAACGCCAAAGTCAGTATTCCTGCTTGGATTATCACCAACCGAGGAAGGCACATGGCTCCTGTCTTCCCTAATGAAGACTTAAACGAGTGAATTAATGAATTAATCATTTATGCTTGTCTTCCGTTTTGGCCCATAAACATCCTTTGGAATACTGCGCCCTCGTTTATCTTCCTTCTTACTGTCACAGTGCTGAAATAAATTCTTCTTCTTCTGCAGCTACATTTATTTTGAGATTCCTCTTTGCACCTTCGACCATCATTTTAAAGTGTTCCCGATGCTGATCCGAGCACCTACTTGCACATGTCTCCTTAAAAGATGTGCAGAGTTAATTCACTTTCTTTATTTCACCTCTAATTAACTTGTTCATCCCCTTAACTTAATGTTTTCCTGGATGATGCTTGCTCCCATGGGTTTACATTTCTCCTCCTGTTTGGAGGCGGATTGAAAGGGTTAAAAAGTAGTTTCTCGAAATCTGAACAGAAATTCTACATTAGAAATTCCCTGCATTCATGCTCCCTGTTGGAATATTTACATCTGCCTCAAAGAGGAGATAACACCGATGACTTATCATACTTCTGACTCGGAGGAACCATATATGGTACAGATCGGCACTAACTTTTGGAAGGCTGTTTGACAGCCTTGCAGTGATAAGAAAGCTATGAATGTTTAAAATAGCTTAATGGAAATAGAAAATATTTTCCCATTGATGAACTTGCATATATATGCAGACACACAGAAGTCACATACATATATGTTAGCTTTCAGAATTACCATTGCCCATGCCTTATAATGACATTCAGATTTGCAGTCAGGAAAGGTATTAAGACCTGCAAATTGCAATGAAATTAAGGATTTGACCTACAAAGATCGCACTGAAGGACTGGAAATGTGAGGGACCTTGTTTCCACACAAGTTTTACCTGGTTGCAAGTACTTTACCATATTTGGTGAATTAAACTTGAATCAGAGAAACTTCGCTTGAGAGTATTGTTTGTGTATTGAGAAATACTTTGAAAAAAATAAATTTAGAGTTCCCAATTAATTTTTTATTTCAATGAAGGGGCAATTCAGCGTGATCAGTCCACCTACCCTGCACATCTTTGGGTTGTGGGGGTGAGACCCACGCAGATATGGGGAGAATGTGCAAACTCCACACGGACAGTGACCTGGGGCCATGATCGAAGTATTGATAAATACTATTGCGAGATTATACTTCCACGTTCAATAGTATATGCTGACAATTCTTGTATTTTACTTGTACTTAAGGGATGGACCCACTGTAGACATTTTGCTCATGATTTTCTTTCCAAGGCCTTGTAACAACCAGGGCAAGATTTTCCCCCAGAACGGCAAAGTCTAATGTCGGGCGGGAAAATCAGCACTGGGCCTGGCGATGGCACTGGCGACTTTTTACACCTTATAGTGCAGGACTGAGAAGAAAAGGGCAGGCAGGCGCTCCACGATGTATCACTGGCAGACGGTCTCTGATTCGCCTGCCTTGCCATCAGTGCTTCGGTGATCTGGGTGCCATTTTTAAAGGCCATGCCAGTGCACAGTGGGCACACCAGGAAACATTCTTCACCCAGTTGTACCCACTGGCATCAAACTGGTACTCCCTTGGCATTATCTTCTCTACCTGAGCGCTGTGCACACCTCCGAGCTCCATTTGGAGTACTGCTCGTCGGGTGCACACCTTCTGAGACTGCATCGCGCTGTCCTGGCCACATCACCATGGACAGAATTTGTGACGTGGGGGTATGATTCTGGCATAGTAGTCTAATAATGATATGTAAATATCTTACAATTAGATTTGTGACGTTGATTGACATGAAACACAACCCACCGCTGACGGCGGGATGGGACGATCTCTCTCTGCTTTTACGTCAATATGAAATTTGGTCTTCTCGCGATATTTTCCGCTCTCATTGCCGAATCCAACACGAATGGGAGCTGAAGACTCTGACTCCAGTTTCCGTGCATATTCATTTCCTGTGAGATCCTGTGCCACTGTTTCAAAAACTACCCTTCAAACCTTGTATGCTACCCTAGCATAAATATTTCTCCTGAAGTCACATATTATGGGATTGACCTAAATTACAAATACATCATCATTTCCCCTTGTTACACCTCTACATGTAACCAAGCTTATATTAATAGTTGACTGCAAATGACAAGGAGATAAATGAAAATATGCATATAATTTAATTATAAAATACATTAAAAACACATTTTTATTTTGTAGGTATATAGAAATTGTGTGTACCTATGTATATATATATATTGGTATATTTGCAGGTAAATTGTGTGTATCTATGTAGATATATTGGTATACTTGCAAGTAAATTATGATATATACATAAATACACATATACAGAGTTTGTGAGAACTTTTGAAAATAAATAGTAATTTGAAGATTCAACTTAGAATGCCAGTTGGTAACCTTGATAATTATGTTTAATGACATTAAATCAATTAGTTGGCTTTCACTCATTTTCAAATGATAATTCATGATTAAATACAAAAGGCAATGAATAATGAATGTAAAATTAGGAATGAAACTAAATATATATGTATATATATATATGGGGCGCGATTCTCCGTCCCCCACGCCGGGTGGGAGAATAGCGGGAGGGCCTCCTGACATTTTTCACGCCCTCCCGCTATTCCCCCCCCCCCCCCCCCCACGCCCGACCCACGGCACGATTCTCCGAGGCCGATGGGCCGAGCGGCCGGGCCTTCACACCCATTTCAACACGGCAGCAAACACACCTGCTCGCTGCCGTCGTGAAACGGGTGGCAGATGCCCGTTTGGGGCATCTGGGGGCCCGATTGGCATGGCAGTACCACGGTCATGCCAAGGGGGGCATAGGCCCCCCGCGATCGGTGCCCACCGATCACAGGCTGTGCGTCTGTAACAGACGCACTCTTTTCCCTCCACCGCCCCGCAAGATCAAGCCGCCACATCTTGCGGGGCGTTGTCCAACCTGCACATGCGCGGCCGACATCATCGGCCGCGTCAGCCGGCGTGACGCTTGGCGTGCGGCCTTGACGACCGCTGTCAAGGCCGCGCTGCCGTGACGCACGGGGCCGCGCTCCTAGCCCCGCCCGGGCGGAAGAATCGGCGGAAGTGGGCGTGAAGGCTGCCATGGGTCACGGCCTGTCCCACGACAGCCTTTACGATTCTCCGCATTTGCGGAGAATCTCGCCCATGGAATTTTAGGAAGTCAAGAGTTTTTAATCTAGCCTTTACCATGCAAAATCACACCATCTCTATAAAGAGAAGAATAAATAGTTACTTGGTAGTATAGAACTTGAGTATTGCTGAAAATAGAGACATGCTGCTGAAGCTTTTCATCTTACACTCATCAGGACAGAATATGAAATTTCCAACCCATCCAGTACAAAAGAAGGAAATACATACAAGCTGTTTTGGAATTACCCTGAGGCATGGGGAGCCTACAGATCCCCATTGCCTTCCACCATGACAAGCGAGTCAACTTGTCATCCAATCAGCGCCCCCTTTCTCCTGTGGTATATGGTGATTGTTTGAAATTTGGTATTCTTGTGTTTGTCCTGATGTGTACAGCGAAAAACTCTGGCAACACCTCTCTCCTTACAGCTACATATAAAAAAGGAGTGGTATGTTTTTGCACTTAAGGGGCAAGAATCATTTCATTTGTGATTTTAAACATAAATCATTGAAGGTTGTGCAAAGCCTCATGTGAATAATGTACACTCAGCATTTTATATCTCCAACAAATAAACTTACAGATGGACTGTAATAGTATCATCCAACCATACATACGTTAAGCAAAGGAATCTTCTGTTCACAAAGATAAACACAGTTGAGAGACTACACTGCCCACCTTTCCATACGAATCAGTCATCTCCCATTGCCTTTTTAAGTATTTCAGGGTCATAGAGGCTACAACTCTTTGCAAGTGGATGGGTTTTGAGAGGTAAAGGTTCGCCTGTAGTCTCCACTACCCTATTTGGAATACTATTGCAAGTATCCATTACTCTCTGAAGGATTTAGTCCTGGCATCATGTCCTAAATGTACCATTTATCTTTCTTATGTTGTGTTTGAACATTTTCCTCGTGCCCCAGCGACCAGAAGTAATTGAAGACACGGATTGATCAAAGCACAATAGTTTCAAGAATATTGCTTTTACACTGATGTGAACACTTACTTACATTTATTTTCTCCTCTGTTAGCATACAGTGGGTGCACTGTGCCTGAGGGACAGTAGCTGCCCTCTACTTTGCCCAGATTCCAGGCACAGGCCATAATTAACCTACCTTTCAATCAGAATTTTTACTTTGTAGCCTATTGTCTAATTGCTGTTTTTTTAGAGTTTAAAGGAAGCTGGCATTGCTGGATTTGGTTCTAGGGAAGGAGATGAGTCAGTGGATCAAGTGTCAGCAAAGGAACATCCAGGCAATGGGGATCACAGGGCCATAAGGTTTAGCTTAGATATGGAAAAGGAGGGCAGCACGGTGGCGCAGAGGGTTAGCCCTGCTGCCTCACAGCGCTGAGGTCCCAGGTTCGATCCCGGCTCTGGGTCACTGTCCGTGTGGAGTTTGCACATTCTCCCCGTGTTCGCGTGGGTTTTGCCCCCACAACCCAAAGATGTGCAGGTTAGGTGGATTGGCCACGCTAAATTACCCCTAATTGGAAAAAATTAATTGGGTACTCTAAATTTATTAAAAAATTTAAAAAAGTTAAAAAGATATGGAAAAGGACAAACAGCGATCTAAAGTAAACTGGAATCAAAGATTGGCAGACAAAACTCGAATGGAACAATGGGTAACCTTTAAAGAGGCAGCGGACAATCAAGTTACAATCAACGAGGGGGAAAAGGTAGGGCAACGAAAACCAGAGCTTGCTAGATGACAAAAAAGATATATGGTGGGATTTTGTGGCCCTTTTACAACTGGAGGGAACATCTGATCCCGCCGGATGTGACTCCCCCACGCCGTGGAATCCCTGCTGGTTAGATGAGCAAACATGCAAAACGTCGTAGACCTAGGCAAAACTGGAAGAACCCTCTTACGCAGAGGGTTGCACAGCTGACACCAGAGGATTTGTCCACGTGTCCATCCTGTAGCTGTAGGCTGGATCTCAATGGGTAGCAATCAGTGGGTTCAGGCCGAGATTGAGGCCAATTATGGACCAAAACGTGGATCTGCACATGGAGATATGGGGCATGGCTGTCCTGTTAAATTAGTACTTAGCATGTGTCTTTACCAAAGAAAAAGAGATAGCAGGTGTCATGGTGAAAGAGGAGATCGTTGAGATATTGGATGGATTAAAAATTAAAATGGTACTTAAAAGTTGATCAGTCACCAGAACAGATGTGATCCATCTTTTTGTTAACTTCACACCCAAAAAGGACAGCTCACAATTTACACCTGAAACACTTTTACTCAATTTTCCATAAAACAACAAGAAAAAAACATGCAGCTCTCAATCGATCTTACTGTCGGAGAATTGTGGAGTCAGTGTCAGGCAGATCAGAATTCAACTCCTCTCTCCAAAGTTGCTCCAAAAACTGCCTCTCTCCACAGCTTTCTCAAAAAACTGGCTCTCTCCACGGCTTCTCAAAAATGTCTCTCTGCATTCATTGGATCCACCCAGCAATGACCTCATCTCCCCAAGCTGGAAACAAATTATCTCTGCAGGCTGCAAAGCACATGAACTCCTCAGGGACTAGTCAAACCTAGACTGAAAAACGCATTCCTTTGTCAATTCCACCTTCTGGCTGCTAAAAACACCCAGACCCTGCAAAGCAGAATTATGTTTTTAAAAATATGACCACAGCAGTCAAACACACTCCAATTCCAGGCTTTCAACCCTTAAATTTCCCAATACTTAAAATCCAATATTCCTAAAGTCATCCAGTCGTTACAATTGTGATCCATAAACCATATTGGCAGCTACATTTTCACTTCACAGAGAAAGACAATGTAGAGATACACATTCTCCCAATGGTACAATCAAAATATTTTGCTAGGGCTGTGGACAGGTAACCGGTCACTTTCGACAAGCATACAGTCCAACAAAAATTCCACAGCGTGGGGACGGGGGATGGGCGGGGAATGCTGAACGGTGGATCCCTCTCCAACATTCTCATAACCCACTCATTGCATACAAGTCCGTCAAATTTTGGCCCATTACCTCAGATTTTGAAACAATCTATCATGTGCGCGGGCGAGCTTCCTAAATTTAGGGGTGAAATTAATGAATCCTAATGATTGTGGCTGAACAGTAAAGTTAGTTCTGACGTAATGCGCAGTGCCCCTTTCCCCTGTTTGACAGGGGTATTTCAGATCTCACAGTACTGATGGACAGTATCACTGTACAACTCACCTTCACCTGCCTCTTTTGGCTGGTTGAATAAACTATCATGGGCAGGAGTACTAACGGGTGGCAGCTCATGAAGCACATTAATCCTTTACCATAATACTGTAAAAACGGTTATGCACTCAATGACTTCAAGCACTTTGTTTGTTCCTTCCAAAATAATTTGGCTAATTCACTAAAGCTTTTTCATTGCAGAATATATTTAAATCCTTAAGAGAGCACTTATCTGCTTACAGCTGAATGAGTCAAATTTTTCTGAGCTGAATTCAAGAAAGAACAAAAGACCACTTTAGATTCATGTCATTAACATGAATATTCCACCAAACATTAGCTTACTATTTTAATTGCCGCTGACTGAAGTCTTGTCAACATGTTTAAATTGATGGATGCTTCCTTCAGCATTTTAATGCTGAGTTGGTGGATTGGGGGGGGGGGGGGGTGATAGGGGCAGGGGAAGAGGAGATTATCTTGCTCTATGCTACCATTGCTTAACTGTTGAAAGAGCAAAAGCTCCCCTGTACAGTTCTTGTTCATCTCATTTGACAAAAATTGTTAATGCATAACCATGTGGCAGTGCAATAATGAATTATGCCTCGGTGGGGTCTCTCTCATCAGAGTTGTCAATTTAGGCTGAGGTGCATTAAACAACTGCCATTATATTCATGACTACCTGGGAAACTAGCCACAGCTGACCACCAGCTTAAAGGGATACATTTTAATGAATGCCACACATTGAGAGCAACAGGCAGACGGAAAACGATTGCAATATACTTCAGTGTCAGGATGCTGAGTAACTTGGAGGGGAACTTCCAGGTGGCGGTGTTCCCATGTGACCCCTTCCCTTGTCCTTCTAGATGGTGGAGATCCTGGTTTTGGAAAGTGCTCTCTAAGGAGCCCTAGTGAGGTCCTGCAGCGTATCTTTTAGGTGGTACACTGCTGCTGCGGAGCACCAATGGTGTTGGGAGTGAATGTTCCCCATAACAAAAAGACATTCCGTCTCTAGAATTATTACACTGCAACTCATCCACCTTTTCATGAAAGCATGACCTTATCTAACCCTCCAGTTCATCTTCACCCCCCACTAACCGTCTCTCATCAGTTCAACTGGGCACTCTGTTCCTCCAACCTAGTTAAGACCATTTTCCCTCTCTCCTCCATCCAAGCTGGTGCTCTGCACTCTGCCACCTCAGTGCCCCTCATTTAACATTAGCAACCATTTTGACTGCCAAAAATCTACTTCCAGCTTCTGCCCCATCCCCTTCCTGTGACTAGTATCCATTTCCCTCTTCCATGCTTTCATAATCCATTAACTATCCATTTCATTCCATCGATTTCTGTCTTCTTTCATTTCTTCTTTGATCATGCATTTTCCAGCTCCGTTCCCCTGAGCATGCTTTCGGCCTCAGGACCGCCATTGCATTCTGCCTCTTCCCTCCCCTACCTCTGCATTCTAGAACAGCATCACAGCAACGTCTTTAACGTCAAAGTACTTAATTGGCTGTAAATTATTTTGCCACATGTTTTCTTTCTTACACATTAACCACCAGAACCAAAGAGGAAGGAGAGTGGGTGTGAGTAGCAGAGAAATTAACATTTTACACGAAACCGACCCTTTCAGGCAGTGCTACCCGAGGTGCAATATTAAACCAAAGTCCTGTCTGTTTGTGCTGGGTGATCCTGTTACTTTCAATAAAGAAAACAGTTTTACCAGTTTCACCAGTACCCTGAACAACAATCTTCCCCCACTCAAAGGCACCAAAAACAATTTAAATGCTAATTTATCTCATTTGGCATTAACATTTGCTTACATAACATCACAGCATCATAGCATCCCTACAGTACAGAAAGAGGTCATTCAGGCTATCAAGTCGTCACTGACCCTCTGAAAAATCACCCTAGGTAAACTCAATCTCCCACCTTATTACCTTACCCCACCCAATCTTTGGACACTCAGGGGCAATTTAGCATTGTCAATCCACCGAATCTGTACATCTGTCTACTGTGGACAGAAATTGAAACACCCGGAGAAAACCCATGTAGACATGGGGAGAACGTGCAAACTCCACACAGATGATCACCCAAGGTCACAATGCTAACCACTGTGCCACCATGCTGCCCCATCAATGACCACACTTCAACAAAAATCCATTGGATGTGAGCCATTTTTGGGATACCACATCAAGGCTGTTGTGTAAACACCAGACTTTTTCTTTATAGTTACTCTAAAGATTCTACAGGTTCCAGCAATGCAACTCCAGCCTCTTAAATTCAATCCAGATGTTGCTGCATGTACACGGACCAGTGAACAATTTATTTTGGTTGGTTGTATTCCAAATTTAGTCTTTGCAATGCTGGGTCAACATCCTGTCTTGAAACTTCCGTGAAAACATTTTGGCAACATTAACCTGTTTTGCTTGCTGGTGGACATTCGTACTGATAGAATTTTCATTTCCGTGTTTCGGAATTCCACCCAATTACCTTCTCCTGCTCGGTAGGAGAACAAAGCAGATATTAGTCACGCCCCAATATTGATGTTACTTCTGATGCGTAAGAACCAATTCCAATGAAGGAAACGGGGGGCGACATTGGGAATTTTCCAAAAACTGTTGCCTTTTTCCCCCACATGAAATCATCAACCAAGTCAATGGGTGGTACTCGCCCCCCCCCCCCCCCCCCCGGTCGGGTGGGATAATCAACGGGGTGCCGTGCGAATCCCGCCATGCCGCCCCGACACCCACATGCGATTCTCCCAACCCCCCCCCGAAACCAGTGCTGCACGAATCGGGCCGGGCCGCTCAGAGAATTGCAAATCTCCGGCGCAGATGGGCCGAGTGGCTGCGCGTAAGCGGCCTCGTCCCGCTGGCGCTGTCCACACCTGGTCGCTGCCGGCGGGTACTGGGTACTCATCGCGAAGGCCAGGGGGGGCAGCCTGGGGGGGGGGGGGGGGGGGGGTGGGGGCTCCGTTCCAGTTTGGGGGCCTCCGATGGGACCTGGTCCGCGAACGTGGCTCACCGATCGGCGGGCCGGCTTCTGCCCCCCGGGCCTACTTCCTTCCGTGGCCGGTCCCAGAACCCCGGCGCCATGTTGGTGAGGGGTCGGAGCGCTCCGCGAGATTACCGCGCATGCGCTAGTTGGCGCCGGCCCAACTGCGCATGTGCGGGACACAAGGCGCCGCGTCTTTTACGTGCCGCCGGGTCGCTGACGCCATGCCGAGACCCCGCCCCCGTAAATCGCGTGACGCCCCTGCTAGCCCCACAGAGGGGGGAGTAGGGGTCTGGGAACGGGCGACGCCGCCAGAGTAAAACAATCCGGTTTTTACTCCGGCGTCGGCACTTAAGACTCCCATTGGGAGAATCCCAACCCTTTTCTTCTGATGGAGGTATAAAGAAATTTAGCAAGTAGCGGCCTTTTCACATGAGGAACCGAGCAACTATCTGCCACTATTTCTTCTCCCTGTCCTTCTTTTGTCATGTACAATTTCTCTGCTCATTTGCTGCCTTAAAAAAAAATGGCCTTGAGTAGAATTGAGGGATTAACACAAAAAAGAAAATCAGCATTGCCACTAGGAATGCCAAGTTATCCTGAAATCCTCCTGTACTTCACTCAAATGTGTGACTGACACGGTCGTTGCAGCTGCTTCGAGTTCAACTGTAAAATTAAATCTGCAACCCTGTTTATGGGTGCACCAAATGCAAAGCACAACATGGTAGCTATTTTTGATGGAGTGCAGAACACACCAAGACGATAAATACTTTGTTCATTTCCTGGGAAGAAAGAATCCAGCTGTCTCTTGCCAATTATTTTTTAAATTGTATTTCATATCAAAAACATAAATAAGCAGATATTCAATCTTCATTCCTCTTTGAATATAACGGCGACCGACAAGTATGATGGGCCTCGATGGGTCTATTCTGAGTGGCTCAGGAAACTGAGAAAAAACTTGTCGACAAAAAAAGGATTAAATTAATAAGAAATAAAAAGCCAATACTTGCTTTTGTCTAATATTTGATGTACATTCAAAATAATATATATATTATTTTTTTTAAACATTATTATGCACCGACTAAATTAAATTTAACAAGAAATTGAAGGAAGTTCAACTACAAGGATCATTACTTTCTATTAGCTATATAAATAACACATTGCAATATGAGTTTATCAACATTGCTTTTAATTTGATGGACAGGCTTCCAATAGGAAGGGTGCTAACCTATGTTTATCTCTGTAACCCAGCACAAGTCACATTTATCATGAGCAAGGACAGATTGACAATGAAACACACTGTGCCCAGGCACAGTGCCCTCAATGACAGGGGTGAAGACCTGGAACACAGCTGGCATGACTGATGTTCAACAAAAGCGGTGAAGCTGCTCATGCAAACACAGGCTGATTGCTTTCTGCATTTGCCGCAGGCGGCTCACCAAGCCACCAGGAATTGCACCGAGCAGGGGAAAGCACCGTGTACCGAGCGGGGGGAAAGCACCGTGTACCGAGCGGGGGAAAGCACCGAGTACCGAGCGGGGGAAAGCACCGAGTACCGAGCGGGGGGAAAGCACCGAGTACCGAGCAGGGGAAAGCACCGAGTACCGATGGGGGGGAATAGCACAGAGTACGGAGTGGGGGAAAAGCACCGAGTACCGAGTGGAGGAAAAGCACCGAGTACCGAGTGGGGGAAAGCACCGAGTACCGAGCGGGGGGAAAGCACCGTGTACCGAGCGGGGGGAAAGCACCGGGTACCGAGCGGGGGGAAAGCACCGTGTACCGAGCGGGGGGAAAGCACCGAGTACCGAGCAGGGGAAAGCACCGTGTACCGAGCGGGGAAAAGCACCGACTACCGAGCAGGGGGAAAGCACCGAGTACCGAGCGGGGGAAAGCACCGAGTACCGAGCGGGGGAAAGCACCGAGTACCGAGCGGGGGAAAGGCACCGAGTACCGATGGGGGGGAATAGCACAGAGTACGGAGTGGGGGAAAAGCACCGAGTACCGAGTGGAGGAAAAGCACCGAGTACCGAGTGGGGGAAAGCACCGAGTACCGAGCGGGGGGAAAGCACCGTGTACCGAGCGGGGGGAAAGCACCGGGTACCGAGCGGGGGGAAAGCACCGTGTACCGAGCGGGGGGAAAGCACCGAGTACCGAGCAGGGGAAAGCACCGTGTACCGAGCGGGGAAAAGCACCGACTACCGAGCAGGGGGAAAGCACCGAGTACCGAGCGGGGGAAAGCACCGAGTACCGAGCGGGGGAAAGCACCGAGTACCGAGCGGGGGAAAGGCACCGAGTACCGAGCGGGGGGAAAGCACCGGGTACCGAGCGGGGGAAAGCACCGAGTACCGAGTGGGGGGAAAGGCACCGAGTACCGAGCGGGGGAAAGCACCGAGGACCGAGCGGGGGGAAAGCTCCGAGTACCGAGCGGGGGAAAAGCACCGAGTACCGAGCGGGGGGAAAGCACAGAGTACGGAGCGGGGAAAAGCACTGTGTACCGAGCGGGGGGAAAGCACCGAGTACCGAGCGGGGGAAAAGCACCGAGTACCGAGCGGGGGAAAAGCACCGAGTACCGAGCGGGAGAAAGGCACTGAGCACCGAGCGGGGGAAAGGCACCGAGTACCGAGCGGGGGGAAAGCTCCGAGTACCGAGCGGGGGAAAGGCACCGAGTACCGAGCGGGGGGAAAGCACCGTGTACCGAGCGGGGGGAAAGCACCGAGTACCGAGCGGGGGAAAGGCACCGAGTACCGAGCGGGGGAAAGCACCGAGGACCGAGCGGGGGAAAGCACTGAGTACCGAGCGGGGAAAAGCACTGTGTACCGAGCGGGGGGAAAGCACCGAGTACCGAGCGGGGGAAAGGCACCGAGTACCGAGCGGGGGGAAAGCACCGTGTACCGAGCGGGGGGAAAGCACCGAGTACCGAGTGGGGGGAAAGCACCGAGTACCGAGCGGGGGACAGCACCGAGTACCGAGTGGGGGGAAAGCACCGAGGACCGAGCGGGGGAAAGCACTGAGTACCGAGCGGGGAAAAGCACCGAGTACCGAGTGGGGGGAAAGCACCGAGGACCGAGCGGGGGAAAGCACTGAGTACCGAGCGGGGAAAAGCACCGAGTACCGAGCGGGGGGAAAGCACCGAGTACCGAGCGGGGGAAAGGCACCGAGTACCGAGCGGGGGGAAAGCACCGTGTACCGAGCGGGGGGAAAGCACCGAGTACCGAGCGGGGGAAATAGCACCGAGTACCGAGCGGGGGAAAAGCACCGAGTACCGAGTGGGGGGAAAGCTCCGAGTACCGGACGGGGGAAAGGCACCGAGAACCGAGCGGGGGGAAAGCACCGAGTACCGATGGGGGAAATAGCACCGAGTACCGAGCGGGGGAAAAGCACCGAGTACCGAGCGGGGGAAAGCACCGAGTACCGATGGGGGAAATAGCACCGAGTACCGAGCGGGGGAAAAGCACCGAGTACCGATGGGGGAAAGGCACCGAGTACCGAGCGGGGGGGAAAGCACCGAGTACCGAGCGGGGGAAAGGCACCGAGTACCGAGCGGGGGAAAGGCACCGAGTACCGAGCGGGGGGAAAGCACCGAGTACCGAGCGGGGGAAAGGCACCGAGTACCGAGCGGGGGAAAAGCACCGAGTACCGATGGGGGAAAGGCACCGAGTACCGAGCGGGGGGAAAGCACCGAGTACCGAGCGGGGGGAAAGCTCCGAGTACCGGACGGGGGAAAGGCACCGAGAACCGAGCGGGGGGAAAGCACCGAGTACCGATGGGGGAAATAGCACCGAGTACCGAGCGGGGGGAAAGCACCGAGTACCGATGGGGGAAAGGCACCGAGTACCGAGCGGGGGAAAGGCACCGAGTACCGAGCGGGGGGAAAGCTCCGAGTACCGGACGGGGGAAAGGCACCGAGAACCGAGCGGGGGGAAAGCACCGAGTACCGATGGGGGAAATAGCACCGAGTACCGAGCGGGGAAAGCACCGAGTACCGAGCGGGGGAAAAGCACCGAGGAGAGGAAAGGCACCGAGTACCGAGCGGGGAAAAGCACCGAGCAGGGGAAAGGCACCGAGTACCGAGCGGGGGGAAAGCTCCGAGTACCGAGCGGGGGAAAGCACTGAGTACCGAGCGGGGGAAAGGCACCGAGTACCGAGCGGAGGAAAGGCACCGAGTACCGAGCGGGGGGGAAAGCACCGAGTACCGAGCGGGGGAACGGCACCGAGTACCGAGCGGGGGAAAGCACCGAGTACTGAGTGGGGGGAAAGCACCGAGTACTGAGTGGGGGGAAAGCACCGAGTACCGAGCGGGGGACAGCACCGAGTACCGAGCGGGGGCAAGCACCGAGTACCGAGCGGGGGGAAAGCACCGAGTACCGAGCGGGGGGAAAGCACAGAGTACGGAGTGGGGGAAAAGCACCGAGTACCGAGTGGGGGAAAAGCACCGAGTACCGAGTGGGGGAAAAGCACCGAGTACCGAGTGGGGGGAAAACACCGAGTACCGAGCGGGGGAACGGCACCGAGTACCGAGCGGGGGAAAGCACCGAGTACCGAGTGGGGGAAAGGCACCGAGTACCGAGCGGGGGGAAAGCACCGAGTACCGAGCGGGGGGAAAGCACCGAGTACCGAGCGGGGGAAAGGCACCGAGTACCGAGTGGGGGGAAAGCACCGAGTAACGAGTGGGGGGAAAACACCGAGTACCGAGCGGGGGAACGGCACCGAGTACCGAGCGGGGGAAAGCACCGAGTACCGAGTGGGGGAAAGGCACCGAGTACCGAGCGGGGGGAAAGCACCGAGTACCGAGCGGGGGAACGGCACCGAGTACCGAGTGGGGGGAAAACACCGAGTACCGAGCGGGGGGAAAGCACCAAGTACCGAGCGGGGGAATGCACCGAGTACCGAGTGGGGGGAAAGCACCGAGTACCGAGTGGGGGAAAAGCACCGAGTACCGAGTGGGGGGAAAACACCGAGTACCGAGCGGTGGGAAAGCACCGAGTACCGAGTGGGGTAAAGCACCGAGTACCGAGCGGGGGGAAGGCACCGAGTACCGAGCGGGGGGAAAGCACCGAGTACCGAGCGGGGTAGAGTACCGAGTGGGGGGAAAGCACCGAGTAACGAGAGGGGGGAAAGCACCGAGTACCGAGCGGGGGGAAAAGCACCGAGTACCGAGCGGGGGAAAGCACTGTGTACCGAGCGGGGGGAAAGGCACCGAGCAGGGGAGAAAAACAAGAACCAAGCCCATTGATTTAGGCAGCGTTTACACCTAAGCCTCCTAAATCTATGTTGTTTTTTCAACCTTCTTCCATATCATTCTATTCGCTTCAACCTCATGCAGACATTAAACCTCCCCTTCCACCCTGTCAATGTTGTCTGCTTCAGGCACTCTGTATTGCCGCATGGTCTACATTATGTCACTCACTGTGTAAAGAAATGCTTAGTAAAATTCTTTCTTAGAATTTAAACCTGTGACGGATGCTGAAATCTCTGTCTGATGTGGTTCTGTCATAAAAAAGAGATGTGTGTGGCGGAAGTTGTTCTCATCTGCTGAACTTTTCCAGCCCTTCCTACTGACGGAATCTTCCAGTCCCGCCAATGGCGACACCCGCGCAGCATATTCCCCTGTCGCCGAGATTGCAGGGCGCTCAGGGCGGCAGGCAGAATATCAGAAAATCAGTCCAATCACATAACAACAGACAGAAGTTACTGGAACCTGGAGTTTAAATGTATGTAAGCACAATGCATACTCTCTTTCGCTGTTTTCACCCCCGTCTTGTGCAACAGCAATATCCAGAATGCATTGCCATAGGTAGAACATTTCTGAACAATTATATCCTATAAATTATATTTTTGATGAGGAGACACCAGGAGCTATATTCACAAAAGTTCTTTAATGCTCACCTCAGCTTTTGCAGCTTCAGTCAGTCAGTCGGTCAATACATACTTAAGCGTTAAAAAAAATTCCCTTGAATACATCCTAATCCATTTTGGCAAATAGGCGAGACAAAATATTGAAAGTAATTGTGTAAATAATTTTCTTCAAAGAAAAACGGCAGATTTCATAGAGGAAGGAAGAATAAGTAGATAAATAAAAGGATGCGAATTTTAACAAATCTTGGTGCGCAAGGTGAAGAAAATAAATAATGAAAATGAGAAGAAAATTGATGATGGAAGAACAAAGTGTTTTTTTTTAATATAATTTTTATTGGAATTTTTTACAGAAAATATAAAACATAACGACAAACAATGAAATGCAACAAAATAACCCATAATAACTGTGACACCCCCAGACCGTATCGGCGCATGTATCACATCCCCCCACCCCCCCAACCCTAATGAACAACAAAAGAACTTAAAAAATATTAAAATTAAATAAACAAACATAGTCATTGTCAGCCCCCCCCCTTTTCCCTCCCCTTTTCCCTCCCCTTTTCCCTCCCCGGGTTGCTGCTGCTGCTGTCCCCGTACCCTATCGTTGAGCCAGAAAGTCGAGAAAAGGCTGCCACCGCCTAAAGAACCCTTGTACCGACCCTCTCAGGGCGAATTTGACCTTCTCTAGCTTAATGAAACCCGCCATGTCATTGATCCAGGTCTCCACGCTTGGGGGCCTCGCATCCTTCCATTGTAGCAAGATCCTTCGCCGGGCTACTAGGGACGCAAAAGCCAGCACACCGGCCTCTTTCGCCTCCTGCACTCCCGGCTCCACCCCAACCCCAAAAATCGCGAGTCCCAATCCTGGCTTGACCCTGGATCCCACCACCCTCGACACCGTCCTCGCCACCCCCTTCCAGAACTCCTCCAGTGCTGGGCATGCCCAGAACATATGGGCATGGTTCGCTGGACTCCCCGAGCACCTGACACACCTGTCCTCACCCCCAAAGAACCTACTCACCCTCGTCCCAGTCATGTGGGCCCGGTGCAGCACCTTGAATTGGATGAGGCTAAGCCGCGCACACGAGGAGGAAGAATTAACCCTCTCCAGGGCATCAGCCCATGTCCCGTCTTCGATCTGTTCCCCCAGTTCCCCCTCCCACTTCGTTTTCAGCTCCTCTACTGACGCCTCCTCCGCCTCCTGCATAACCTTGTAGATATCAGATATCTTCCCCTCTCCGACCCAGACCCCCGAAAGCACCCTGTCGCTCACCCCCCTCGCGGGAAGCGAAGGGAATCCCTCCACCTGCCGCCTAGCAAATGCCTTTACCTGCAGATACCTGAACATGTTCCCCGGGGGAGCCCAAATTTCTCCTCCAACTCCCCCAGGCTCGCAAACCTCCCATCAATAAACAGGTCCCTCAGCTGTCTGATGCCCGCTCTGTGCCAACCCTGAAATCCCCCATCAATGTTCCCCGGGACGAACCTATGGTTCCCCCTTAACGGAGCCTCCATCGAGCCCCCCACTTCTCCCCTATGTCGCCTCCACTGCCCCCAAATCTTGAGGGTAGCCGCCACCACCGGACTCGTGGTATACCTCGTAGGAGGGAACGGCCACGGCGCCGTTACCAGGGCCCCCAGGCTTGTATCGCCACAGGACGCCCTCTCCATCCGTTTCCATGCTGCCCCCTCCCCCTCCATTACCCACTTGCGCACCATCGACACATTGGCCGCCCAATAATACCCCGAGAGATTGGGTAATGCCAGCCCCCCACCATCTCTACCCCGCTCCAAGAAGACCCTCTTCACCCTCGGGGTCCCATGCGCCCAAACAAAGCTCATGATGCTGCTAGTCACCCTTCTAAAAAAGGCCCTAGGGATAAAGATGGGCAAACACTGAAAAAGGAACAAGAACCTCGGGAGAACCGTCATTTTGACGGACTGCACTCTACCCGCCAACGATAGCGGCACCATGTCCCACCTTTTAAATTCCTCTTCCATCTGCTCCACCAGCCTGGTAAAATTAAGCTTATGGAGAGTCCCCCAACTCCTGGCCACCTGCACCCCCAGTTATCTGAAACTCTTCACTGCCCTCTTAAATGGGAGTCTCCCGATTCCCTCCTCCTGATCACCCGGGTGTACTACAAATACCTCACTCTTGCCTAAATTTAACTTATAGCCCGAGAAGCCCCCAAATTACGCTAACAACTCCATCACCCCCGGCATTTCCCCTTCTGGATCCGCCACATACAACAGCAGGTCGTCCGCATACAGCGATACACGATGTTCCTCCCCACCCCGCACCAGACCCCTCCATCTCCCTGACTCCCTCAACGCCATAGCCAAAGGTTCAATCGCCAGTGCAAAGAGCAAGGGGGACAGGGGGCACCCCTGCCTGGTCCCACGGTAGAGCCTAAAGTACTCCGATCTCCTTCCATTGGTAACTACACTCGCCATCGGAGCCGCGTAGAGCAGCCTCACCCATTTGATGAATCCCTCCCCGAATCCGAACCGCTCCAGCACCTCCCACAGGTACCCCCACTCAACTCTATCAAATGCTTTCTCCGCATCCAGCGCCACCACTATCTCAGCCTCCCCCTCCACTGCCGGCATCATAATAACATTTAGTAGTCTCCGCACATTCGTGTTGAGCTGCCGTCCCTTGACAAATCCTGTCTGATCCTCATGTATCACCCCGGCACACAGTCCTCTATCCTGGTGGCCAGGATCTTCGCCAGCAACTTAGCGTCAACATTGAGGAGCGAGATAGGCCTGTATGATCCACACTGCAAGGGGTCCTTATCCCGCTTCAGGATCAGAGAGATCAGTGCCCGCGACATCGTCGGGGGCAAAGCCCCCCCCTCCCATGCCTCATTGAAGGCTCGCACCAACAGGGGGCACACCAGATCCGCATACTTTTTATAAAATTCCACCGGGAACCCGTCCGGCCCCGGCGCCTTACCTGACTGCATTTGCCCGATCCCCCTGACTAACTCCTCCAACTCTATCGGCGCCCCCAGCCCCTCTACCAGCTCCTCTTGAACCCTTGGGAAGCATAGCCTGTTCATGAAGCTCTCCATCCCCCCTCTCCCCATCGGAGGTTCTGACCGGTACAGTTCCTCGTAGAAGTCCCTAAAGACCCCATTTACTTCTGTCCCCTTCTGCATTACATTCCCACCCCTATCCGTCACTCCACCAATTTCCCTAGCCGCATCCCGCCTGCGGAGCTGATGCGCCAACATCCTGCTCGCCTTCTCCCCATACTCATATACCGCGCCCTGCGACCTCCTCCACTGTGTCTCTGCCTTTCTGGTGGTCAACAAGTCAAATTTGGCCTGCAAACTACGCCGTTCCCCCAGCAACCCCTCCTCCGGTGCCTCCGCGTATCTCCTGTCCACATCCAGGAGCTCCCCCACCAGTCTCTCCCTCTCCTTCCTCTCCCTCCTTTCCCTATGGGTCCGTATGGAGATCAGCTCCCCCCGGATCACTGCTTTCAGAGCCTCCCAGACCATCCCCACCCGGACCTCCCCCGTGTCGTTGGTATCAAGATACCCCTCAATACTTCCCCGGACCCTCCTACACACCTCCTCATCAGCCAGCAGCCCCACATCCAGTCGCCAGAGTGGGCGCTGGTCCCGCGCCTCCCCCATCTCCAGATCAACCCAGTGCGGAGCATGGTCTGAAATTGCTATGGCCGAATACTCTGCATCCTGCACCTTCGGGATCAATCCCCTGCTCAGGATGAAGAAATCTATTCGGGAATAGACCCTATGGACATGGGAGAAAAAGGAATACTCCCACGCTCTCAGCCTCCCAAACCTCCAGGGATCCACCCCTCCCATCTGGTCCATAAACCCCCTCAGTACTTTGGCCGCCGCCGGTCTCCTACCCGTCCTTGAACTGGACCGGTCCAGTGGGGGATCCAGCACTGTGTTAAAGTCTCCCCCCATGATCAGGCCCCCTGCCTCTAGGTCCGGAATGCGGCCCAACAAGCGCCTCATGAAGCCGGCATCATCCCAATTCGGGGCATATACATTAACCAGCACCACCTTCTCTCCCTGCAGCCTACCCTTCACCATAATATATCTGCCCTCCTTGTCCGACACCACCTCAGCCGCCTCGAACGCCACCCTCTTCCCCACCAGAATCGCCACCCCCCGGTTCTTCGCGTCCAATCCTGAGTGAAAAACCTGCCCCACCCACCCCTTCCTCAGACGAACCTGGTCCGCCACCTTCAAGTGGGTCTCCTGGAGCATAGCCACGTCCGCCTTCAGCCCCTTCAGATGAGAAATTACCCTAGTTCTCTTAACCGGCCCATTCAGCCCCCTCACGTTCCAGGTAATCAGACGGATCAGAGGGCAACCCGCCCCTCTCCCCCGCCGGCTAGCCATAGCTTATCGACTGCTCGCCCCAGGCCAGCTCGCCCCGCCTGACCCGTTCCCCATGGCGATAACGCCTCTCCTCTACCCCCCCCGGCCCATGCCAGCTCCTTCCTGGCCATTCCAGCAGCAACCCGGTATCCCCCCCCACCCCCCCAGGCTAGGACCCCTCCTAGCCGCGACGCACCCTCCATGGTACTTCCGTGAGTCAGCTGACTTCTGCTGACCCGGCTGCTCCCGCCAAAACCCATCTCCTCCCAGCATGGGGTCATCCCCCTCTTGCCACACCTCCTTGGCACCGCTTCAGCGTGGGAAAGAAAACCAGTAGAGGCCACGCCCCCACCTCCAGCTCCACCCCCCCGCCCCGCAGCGCGGACAACCAGAGGAAAGCCCACGCTTTCACACTGCCACACCCCACCCTTCTGACGCAGCTCCTCAAAATCCAGTTTCACCCCAACCCCCAGCCCCGTACCGAAGAGAACATATAAAGCACATGCCCCCAACGTTCCCCACTTACCCCACACCCATACCCAACAGACAAACCCACCCGGAAACAGAGCAAAAAGAAAACCAGCATAAAAAAAACACGTGTCAAAATTGAAAAACAGCAACAGCAAAAACAGCAACGGCCATAGCGTGTCCCCAGACCCTAGTTCGAGTCCAGCTTCTCCGCCTGTACAAAGGCCCACGCCTCCTCCGGGGACTTGAAGTAGTGGTGCCGGTCCTTATATGTCACCCACAGACGCGCAGGCTGCAGCATTCCAAATCTGACCTGCTTGGCATGCAGCACCGCCTTCGTCCGGTTGAACCCGGCCCGCCGCTTTGCCACCTCCGCACTCCAGTCCTGGTAGATTCGCACTATCGAATTCTCCCACTTGCTGCTCCTCTCTTTCTTGGCCCAGCGCAGCACACACTCCCGGTCACTGAATCGGTGGAACCGCACCAGCACCGCCCTCGGGGGCTCACCTGCCTTGGGCCTCCTGGCCAGCACTCTGTGGGCTCCCTCAAGCTCCAGGGGCAAATGGAAGGACCCCGCTCCCATCAACGAGCTCAACATCGTGGTCACGTACGACGGGAGATCCGACCCTTCCAGCCCCTCCGCCAGGCCCAGGATCCTCAAATTCTTTCGCCTCGTGCGAACGTCCAGCTCCTCCAAGCGGTCTTGCCACTTTTTGTGAAGTGCCTCGTGCAACTCCACCTTCCCCACGAGGACCACGGCCTCCTCCTCCCGCTCAGCGGCCTGCTGCTGCAATTCCCGAATAGACGCCTCCTGGGCCGCCTGGGTCCCAAGCAGCTTGTTGGTAGTCGCATTCAGGGAGTCCAGCAGTTCAGCCTTCAGCTCCGCAAAACAGCGCAGAAGAGAGGCCTGCTGCTCCTGCACCCACTTCCACCAGTCCTCGGGTGTTCCGCCGGCCGCCATTTTGTCCTGCTTCCTCCGCTTTTCTTGGGGAGCTGCTGCAGCTTTTTCCTTTGCCCCACTCCGGGTGAGCACCATAAATTATGGGGAATGCGCCTCTAGACACCTTCCCCCACCGGGATTCATTGAGACAGCGCCGTTTGAGGCCCTCAAATCGGCTCAAAAGTCCTTAAGTAGCGGGAGCTGCGGTGCCGCACCTACAAAGCCGATTTTCTGACCGCTCCACTCCTAGTCCAGGCCATCCACCGGTGGAGAATCTGAGAAGGAGTGTTCCCACACGGGGAAAAGCCCAAACAGCACCACTGCGAGCCCTTAAAAGAGCCCCAAAGTCCGAAAATAGTGGGAGCCACTGAATGTGCGGCTTAGCTCCGCATCACCACTACCGGAAGTCCGTCTCCGCTTCTTCAATGGCCTTGGTGAGATCTTTTCACAGTTCTTCCCTCTGCTGCTGGAATTCAGCTTTCATAAAGGCCCTCAGGTCAGCTTGAGACCTATAAGCTGGCCCTTCCCCCGCTAGCATGCTTGCAGAGGCTTTTGTTTGTTGCTGTTCAGACAAATCCTGCACTGTTTCTAAGGGTCTGATAACCAAGAAACATCCTATTCCTGGGGGAAAATACTCCTTGAACCTTCACCCACGCCTTTTCATCGAAATTCCAACCCGTGCTGCCCAAAAAAGAGCTCTTTTCTGCAATATTAGGCAGGAGCTGCCTCTGTGTGCACACTCACTCCATAATGCACACCCGGAAGTCAAGAACAAAGTGTTTTATTGTGTTATTCGTAAAGAGTTTGGAATTAATTGTTATACGGATGTATATCTACCAAAAGGGGAAAAAAAAGTGTAAAATGGGGGAAATCAGAATACTGGTCTGAACTGGTATTGTATACCTTAAAATGGAACACCAGTAAAACTGGGAAATACTGGTCCGAACGATTTTTTCCTTCTTACTGTCGCACTGCAGTCAGCTACTGAATGAAATGAAATGAAATGAAAATCGCTTATTGTCACAAGTAAGCTTCAAATGAAGTTACTGTGAAAAGCCCCTAGTCGCCACATTCCACCGCCTGTTCGGGGAGGCTGGTACGGGAATTGAACCGTGCTGCTGGCCTGCCTTGGTCTGCTTTCAAAGCCAGCGATTTAGCCCTGTGCTAAACCAGCCCCAGAACCAGCTACTGAACAATAATGTATCAGTTCCCCAGTCTCATCAGAGCTGTAAGAAATACACTCAATGAAAGTATGATTGTTTCAAACTTCTGAGAATTAGAAGACATTAGACAAAGTAAGTTGCGCCTTAAGCACGGTTTGCAAAGCGATAGAAAAAACAGTAGTCCTTTACTCTCGGCATCAGTGAGACTGCTAAAGTTTGTACCCTGTCAGTCATGTAATAAACAGTGTCTGTAACTTTGCTCCAATGTGGAGATGAGCATACCAATGTGAAGTTTAGATTGCTAAGGGACCATGAAAGACAGCAAACTACATTTTCATAGCAGATTAAAAAGAGTGTCTCAGAGATTTGCTTTGCAGAGTAATAAAGAACAATCTGGTCACTGAGCAGGAAGGGCAAAGGATGAAGGGAGGTTGACAGCATGGATCAAGAGAATGGTCCTAGAATGCACAAACATTAAGAAATAGGATAATTTACATAGAATTTACAGTGCAGAAGGAGGCCATTCGGCCCATCTAGTCTGCACCAGCTCCTGGAAAGAGCACCCTACCCAAAGTTAACACCTCCACCCTATCCCCATAACTCAGTAACCCCACCCAACACTAAGGGCAATTTTGGACACTAAGGACAATTTATCATGGCCAATCCACCTAACTTGCACATCTTTGGACTGTGGGAGGAAGCCAGAGCACCCGGCGGAAGCCCACGCACAGACGGGGAGGATGTGCAGACTCTGCACAGACAGTGACCCAAGCTGAAATCAAACCTGGGATCCTGGAGCTGTGAAGCGATTATGCTATCCACAATGCTACCGTGCTGCCCCTAAAGGAGTATACCACTTAGTCCCTCACACCTGCTCTGCCATTCAATAAAATCATTAGCTGATCTAATTGTGGTCTGAACGCTACCTTCCTGCCTTCTTTCAGCCTCCCAACCACCCCCCATCCTTCCTTAACTCCCTTGTAGATCACCAATCTGCCGAACTCAGCTTTGAATATATTCAACGACTAAGGGAGATGTTTGAAGGGAGCAAAGCAGAAGTGCTGAGGAAGAGGACTCCAGATTACAAATGTACGGTGGCGGAGGTAGGAGCCATCAATAGCGCCCAAGGATGGAAATCAAGAAGTATGGCAATGTTAAGGAGTTGTGTACAGAATGATGGGGCCATGGAGTGATTTGATCAAGAAGAATGTTTAAGCAGATTCTCAGCCATATGCAAAATTTGGTGGTGATTAAAGGAAATAAAACCATATATTTAAAACAAAATTACAGAAAGGGTCCTGCCTAGATTGTCAGTCAACATTATACCAGAGATAAAAGATGAATAATTATAGCTGTAAAAAATATGCATCCAGTCATTGTGAGTATCCATCATACAAAATCTAGACCCTCCAGACCCAATCAAACTGCTAATAATTTACTCTGAGTCCATCTTTCACAAACCTTTTGGGATTCATTGGCATGCCTCTTATCATTCCAGTCCACCTGCCCTGCCATTGCAACACAACAAACTCCAATCCTTTGTGCACAGTACCATTTATCATCCGACCATTTAACTGAATTGGCACCTATCCATACATGCCAGCCCTCCAAGCATGCCCAACCATCATTCACAGATATCTCATAATATATCAACATCCAGTGTCGCCACTGGAATTAACAGATGATAGTTTCTGAAGAGGATGTTTCCCAAATAATGTGGATAATTTGTTTTACACTGTAATTACACTCCAGGTTGTCACTATTTGGGAAGTTGCTGGTTTGAGCTTACATGTCAGGAATCAATGCAATGACTAATTAGATATCAATTCATGAAGCCTAACGTGCTGAACAACACTTGGTTAATTAGCAAGATAGCAAATCTTTAGAGTGGCGCTGTTGGTCCAGATTTCTACTCTTATCACAATTCCTCAAAGCCCTTGAATTTGACAGTCTGTAAAATACAATTGTAACTCACAATTCTTGTGAAGTCAAATGTAAAGCTACGACTGCAGTTTTAGAAGCTGAGTAAATTACTTCAAAACAGATGTGACAAGCTTTCTGAAAGGTATCATTAAAGACAACAAATGTGAAGTATGAGGAAATGTAGGAACCTTAGAAGTACAATCAGAATAAAGTGAGCACCAGGCTATTACTTTTAAATGATTTTTGACAATGCATTGGGAGATCAAAAAATTTCACATTCTATGTAAGCCAAGCTTGATTGTCAAAAGGAATGCCTCGGAAGCAACAGCAGCAATATGTTCGGGAATCACCAATTCTCATTTCCACTTTACAGCTCACAAGAAAGAAGTTTATCACCAGAGGAAATTGCCATCTTTGTTTTCTTCCAGCACAGATGGATGTCTACTAATATCAGCCACATACTCATGTGCCATCCTTAGGTATACAAATGCACTCACCCTGTAACAAAGAAATGCCCCATTCAGCCCAAACTGTTCTCACCAGCATTTGCTCCCAACACAAATAAAGACTCACCTTATTGCCATATCTCTTCGACTCCTTTACTGCGGTGGCGCAGTGGTTAGCATTGCAGCCACATGGTGCAGAGGTCCCAGGTTCGATCCCGGCTCTGAGTCACTACCCATGTGGAGTTTGCACATTCTCCCCGTGTTTGCGTGGGCTCTGCCCCCGCAACCCAAAAGATATGCAGGGTAGTTGAACTGGCCACGCTAAATTGCCCCTTAATTGGAAAAAATGAATTGGGTACTCTAAATTTATTTTTAAAAATAATTTTGACAGTTTCTATCTCAAATACTAAACCTTAAAGCCAGTCCCGCAGCCTCACAGGTCTCGGAGTAAAGACAGTCTACAGTTTTTTTAGCTACCTCCTTTTTTTAAAAAAATGTATTGTATTCCAAACGTATACGAAAAGTTACAACACGTGAACAGTTCTGGAATCAAACTTCGCAACACACAACTTTACAGTTTGTACAAATTTTTCCCCTTTTCCGTCCTCCTCCTCCTCTCCTCCCCTCCCCTCCCCTCCCCCCCCCCCCCCCCCCCCCCACCCCAGCCCAGCGATGAACAACTCTTCAAACACGGTCACAAACACTCCCCACCTTGCCTTGAAACACCCTGCTGAACTCCTTAGCTCGTATTTAATCTTTACCAAAGAAATTCATATAAGTCACCCGGCCAGGCCATTACCCCCGGTGGATTGCAGAGCATCACTCCAATAAAATTCATCACCGGGCAATCAGAAAGGCGAAGGCCACAACATCGGAGTTCCTCCCCTCCATCAGCTCCGGCTTCTCCAATATCCCAAATATCGCCACCAAGGGTCCGCCTTAACCTCCTCCCCCATTATCCTTGCTAGCGCCGAAAAAACTCCCGCCTAGAATCTCTCTAACTTTTCGCAGCCCCAGACATGTGTGAGATTCGCTGGTTCCCACCCACACTTCTCTGAAACCCCAAATATCGCCACCAAAGGGTCTGGGTCCACATCCTCCTTCACTATCCTGGCTAAGACCACAAACACTACCACCCAGAATCTTCCCAATTTTTCGCAACCCCAAAACATGTGCGCGTGATTCGCTGGCCCACGCCCACACCTCTCACCCTCATCTGCTATCCCCTGAAAGAACCCACTCATTCTTGCCTGAGTCATATGTACCCTGTGTACCACCTTGAAATATATCAGGCTCATCCTTGTGCATGAGGAGGTTGTATTTATCCTTTATAGCGCCTCACTCCATACTCCCCAGTTTATCTCCCCTCCCAGCTCCACTTCCCACTTCTCCTCAATCTTCACCTCCCGCTTACCTCCCTGTTCTCCCAGCCACCTGTATATGTCTCCACTCCTGCCCTCCCCTTCCACATCCGGAAGCAGCAGTCACTCCAACAGGGTGTACCTCGGCAACCTGGGGAACTCTTTCCAAACCTTCCATGCAAAGTCTCTTACCTGCAGGTATCTAAACTCACTTCCTCTCAGAAGCTGCACCCTCTCCTTCGATTCATCAATACTGGCAAACACTACTTCCAGATACAAGCCCCTCACCTTAACCGGCCCCACTTCTCTCCATTTCCTATACGTGCCATCTACGCACCCCCCCCCCCCCCCCCCAACCCGGCACAAAAACATGGTTTTCACACAACGGCATTAACACCGACATCCTCTCTATCTTAAAGTGCCTCCTCAGCTGGTTCCAGATGTTCACCGTGGACTGCACCACTGGGCTTCCTGAGTATCTGCTCGGCACCATTGGCAACTCTGCCATCACCCTTGCCCTTAAGCTGGACCCCTTACAGGATTCCTCCTCCATCCTAACCCATTCTAACCCTCTCCTTCCCGCCATCGCCTCACCTTCTCCGCGTTCGCCGCCCAATATTATTTGAGCAGGTTCGGCAATGCCAACCCTTCCTGCTGCCTCTGCCTCTGTAACAGGGTCCTTTTAACCCTTGGCACCTTCCCTACCCATACAAAGTCTGAAATAATTGTGACCAGTTTCTGAAAGAAGGCCTTCAGTAAAAAGATCGGGAGTTTCTGGAATATGAACAGGAACCTCGGCAGAATGTTCATCTTCAACATTTGGGCCCTCCCTACCAAAGTCAAGTGCAGCGGGACCCACCTCTTCAGATCCTCCCTAGTCTGCTGCACTAGTTCTGTTAAATTCCATTTGTGTAGCATCACCATTCCCTTGCTATCTGAATCCCCAGGTATCCAAACTGGTCTCGAACCACCTTAAATGGCATCCCTCCTAAATTGGCTCGCCAACCCAATTCATTCACCGAACACTTCGCTTTTCCCTACATTAAACTCATATCCAGAGAATGCCCCAAACCTCCCCAGCAAGCCCATGATCCTTTCCATGCTCTCCAATGGGTCCGAAACATACAATAGTAGGTCGTCAGCATAGAGTGACACCCAATGCTCCCTTTGCCCCCTCACAATCCCCTGCCACTTGCCGACCCCCTCTGCAGCCAACACAAACAGCAGTGGAACACCTGCTTTGTTCTACTGTGTAGTTCAAAGTTCCGTGAACTCATGTCATTGGTCCGCAACTCGCTCTCAGTGCCATCTAGAACTGGTGCACCCATGCCACAAACTACGACCCAAACCCAAACCTAAACCCAAACCTTCCCAGGAGCACAAACAGGTACCGCCACTCTACCCAGTCAGATGCCTTCTCTGCATCCATGGACACCATTACCTCCAGTACCTGAGCTCCCGATGGGGTCATAATCACATTTAACAGCCTACTTACATTACTAGAAAGCTGCCTGCCCTTTACGAAGCCTGTTTGGTCCTCCACAACCACCCCCGGGATACAACCTTCCATCCTGCTCACCAGCAACTTAGCCAACACTTTCACATCTGTATTTAACAGCAATATGGGCCTATACGACCCACATTCCAACGGGGCCTTCCCCTTTTTTGGTATTATTGTTACCTGCGTCATCGTCTCCGGCAGCTCTCCCTTCTCCAATGCCTCATCAAACACCTGCAAGAGATGCGTTGCCAGCTCCGCTGCGAACTCCTTATAAAATTCCGCCGGGTAGCCATCGGGCCCCAGGGCCTTCCCCGACTTCATACTCCTTATACTGTCCAATATCTCCCTCAGCCCCAGGGGCAATTCACTTCCTCCAAATGTGGGAACTCCAGTTCGTCTAAGAATCGTTTTTTAGCTCCCTCGGACAGAGCCTTCCCTCCGCGATGGTAGAAATCCCGCATGCTGACGTTTGCACGTAACCCAGGTTTATCCATTTGTTTTCCTTGATTTTGTTTTGTTACAATCCAAATTGATGTTATAACTGGATGGGAAGATCCCAGAATGGAACACTGGCTCAAAATAACGTAACCTTTATTTTCTTTTATAAAACAGAGAGGAATAGAATCACAAGACTGCTAATTCATTTTAATAACAAGAGAAACATGCTTTCCGTTAGCTGTTTGCATTCTGAAATCCAGTCCATGTTTTCCAAAAGACTTGTGGACAGTTTTGTGCTCCACTTTTCCACCAAATCCACTCCAGGATTTTACACCAACCCTTCAGGATTACTTTGTCTCAGCTGACTTCTACGGTTACACAAACTCTAATATCCAGCCAATACTGTCTTCGCAATTGCTTTAAAATTCAAGACTGTAGTCAGACATTCCAAACTTTAGGGTTACTTTAGAAACCTTTAAGATTACTTTAGAGGGCAGCACGGTGGTGCAGTGGTTTGCATTGCTGCGTCACGGCGCCGGGGTCCCAGGTTCGATCCCGGCTCTGGGTCACTGTCTGTGTGGAGTTTGCACATTCTCTCCATGTTTGTGTGGGTCTCACCCCCACAACCCAAAGATGTGCAGGGTAGTTGAATCGGCCACGCTAAATTGCCCCTTAATTGGGAAAAAAATTAATTGGGTACTCAAAATTTATTTTTAAAAAAAGATTACTTTAGAAACCTATCTATTTGCCAGCTGATTCCTTCTCAGTTTTGTCTGTGATGCCCATGAGCAGTATGCTGTTCTATTTCCGGGTTTCTAGAACCAACCGTCCTTTAGTTCATCAGAAACAGGCTGTCTTGCACATTTCTCCATTGTACAACTTTTACTGCATTGAATAGAGCTATGAGAGTTGCCTTCATGCTCTCTCCCTCTCTCGAAACACTGTAATTTTCAGTTAAGTCTAAAAAGAAAAGAACGCTTTCTCTCTGGGAAGTGTCCTCCTGGTTTATTTAATTTTCACACCATAGCCCTCTCTAAACACAATATAAACCAACCCCCACACAGCCAAACACTTTTGTCCAGTATGAATCTACCTTCCAGGTCCCTTCCAGGCACGGAAACATTAAATTGAACCCACCTAAAACTACATTGTATTTCTAATGTTTACCAATACAATTATCTTTCTTTTCCTAACACTTTGATCTTTTGTGTTATTCAGAAAATCTGGACAGAGTGGATGAAAAATATTCTGGTCAAGCCTTGATGGAGGCGTTGTTTTTTGGGCATTGTGATTTGGAGTGCTAATCTTCCCACCTCATTTCCCCACAGGAAACACCTCCACTTTTAACTGCGAAGTCAGGTTCTGTAATAGGTTCATGGAGGCAGAAGTCCCATCACCGAAATTCCTTTTATTTATAAAACCAACAGACGGACAACCAGCTGCATTCAGCTTGCTGTCGACACTGGGAGTGCAGAGGATCTGACACTCCCTGTTATATACAGAGAAAGAGGTTCCTTGATTGGGCCACTAATCAGGGAACTGGTATTCTAAAGGACAGTTGGTTCGAGAAACCTGGCCAAAGTCATTCCAGGTTCTCCATCAAAGTGCAACAGCTTTCCATTGAGGGTCATTCTGAAAAAGAAATCTTTCTTCTTTTTGGTTGGTCTTTGATTAATCTAGACAGACAACCTCTTCTGCCAAGTGTGGTCTAAGTGTGGATAAGTTTAGATGACTAAAATCAAACTCAATGATAGATGGTGGGTAATATCCATTTTAAAATCCAAGCTTGTTAGGACTCCCACTAATCTCTTGGTGTACACAAGATATCCGTTTTCCAAGGGTACTTAGTATTTTGGAAGGATAGACATAAAGATAAAGATGGTGGTGTATCTTTGCTGGTAAAGGAAGGGATCAGTGCTGTAGGAGAAATCATATTGGCATTGGAGATCAAGATGTGGAATCTGTCTGGGTAGAAATAAAAAATAGCAAAGAAAAGACGTCCCTGGGGATGTATAGATCCCCAAATAATTGTTGCATAGTAGGCATAAACCAGGAAATACTGGAGATTTGTAAGAAAGATACAACAGTAATCATGGGTGATATTAATATGCATATAGACTGGATTAATCAAACTGGCACAGGTAACCTCAGGGGAGAGTTCATTGAATGTGTTATAGATTGTTTCTTGGAGCAATATGTTGTGGAACCAACGAGGGAGTGGGCTATTCTGGATTTGGTGTTATGCAACGAGGAGGGATTAATTAATGACCTCATAGTTAAATGTTCTTTATGGAAGAGTGATCATAGCATGATAGAATTTCAAATTCAGTTTGAGGGTGAGGAACTGGAGTCCAACACTCACCTTCTGGAGTTAAACAAAGGCTTACATTGGCATGAGGACAGATTTGTCCCTAGTGGACTGGGCAGGGAGTCTAAAAGGTAGGACTATTCATGAGCAGTGGCAGTTGTTTGAGGAGATATTCAATTAATTCCAACTAAAATATATTCCACAGAGGATGAAAGACTGTAAGAGGGAGCAAAACATCCATAACTGAGCAAGGAAGTTAGGCAACATAAAAACAAAAGCAAAGGCATGTCATATTGCAAAGACCAGTGGCAGGCTGGAAGATTGGGAATTATTTAAAGATCAACAAAGGGTTACTAAAAAAAAACTTTAAAAAGGCAAAGAAAACTAATGCAAAGTATTTTTTAAAGAGTATAGCAAAAGATTCTATAAGTATATAAAAGGGACGAGAGTAGCTCAAGTGAATGTGGGTCCCTTGGCGGATGAGAACGGGAAGTTAACAGTGGGGAAGACGGAAATGGCAAAGATGCTAAATCAATATTTTGCCTCAGTTTTCTTGGGGGAGGAACTAGTACTGTCCCAATAGTAATATCTAATGAAGAGGTAATAGAAAGGGAGGAACTTAGAAAACTCATCATCGATAGAGAAAAAGCACTAAACAAACGATTGGGATTGACGGTAGACAAGTCCCGAGGTCCTGAGAGCCTGCATCCAAGGGTCTTAAAGGAAGTGGCAGCAGATAGTGGATCCATTGGTTATAATATTCCAAAATTTCCTGGATGTGGGAAAGGTTCCAGTGGATTGGAAAAATGTGAATGTTACACCCATATTTAAAAGGGGAGGGAGACAGAAAGCAGGAAACTATAGACCAGTCAGTTTAACATCTGTCATTGGGATATTGTTAGAATCTATTATTAAGGAAGTAATAACAGGACATTTTGAAAGTAAAACGTAATCCACCAGAGTCAGCACAGTTTTATGATGGATAAATCATGTTTGACTAATTTGCGAGAGTTCTTTGAAGATGTAACCAAGTGGATAATGGACATCCTGTAGATGTATATTTGAACTTCCAGAAGGAATTTGATAAGGTGGCGCACAAAGGGTTAATACACAAGGTTAGATCACATGGGATTAGGGGTAATTTATTAGCTTGAATAGCTGACTGGCTGACCGGCAGAAGGCAGAGAGTTGGAATAAATGGGCCTTTTTCTATTTGGCAAGATACAACTAGTGGTGTGCCACAGGGTTCCGTCTTCAGGGCCCCAACTATTTACAATATATATATATTAACGACTAAGATGCACTACAGCCAACTTTGCAGATGACACCAAAATAGGTGGGATAGTAAGTTGCAATGTTTGCTGCTGCCAAAATGGAGGAAGCGCAATCGCGCCCAAAGCATGTGATGTCAACGTTCGGGGCGTGTGACCTGCTCTCTGCCTCGCTTCAGGCAGGAAGACTGCATCGAATTTTTAAAAAATCTTCTCCTGGGTCAGCGCACTGACGTCAGGAGAAGATGGTGCTTCTTGCGGGGCTCCATGCATTTGCAGTGATGAGCAGGCACGCATGCACAGTGCGCCCACATATTTTTAGCTGGTTGCAGCCGTCATTTTTAAAGCGACTCTCAGCCGGCATTGTTGAAAGCACATCCATTTCATAAATGCTCATTGTCGAACAGTTGATGTGGACTATACTAAATTTCTCAAAATAAATGCCGAATTTTTGCATCTTGCTGCACTGAGTACTCCAATTATTAAAATGAAACTTGTCTGATGGTAATAAATATGTATTCTTCACTGATGACCAAAGCCAATGGAGACACACTAAATGCATTCTATAGTCACATCGTGGAATGAAAAACTTAATTTTAACTTACTTGTTTAACTTATTTGTTTTGCAGTCGCTTGAAACCAATATGGTCCAGCATCGATCTTCAATATTACAAGGGCGATTCTCCGAGCCCCGCACTGGGTGGAGAATCGGCGCAACCGCGCCCCGACACCGGCGCGCAATTATCCGGGGTGCGGAGAATCGGCGCCATTTACGCCGGCGCCGGCCATGGGCCGCTGGTATCGGCCAGGCCCCCGATTCTCCAGCCCGGATGGGCAGAGTGGATACGACAGAGTCCCGCCGGCGCCTTCACCCCTGGTCGCTGCCGGCAGGAACTCTGCGCGAACGGTCGGAGGCGGCCTGTGGGAGGGGGCTCCGTCCCCGAGGGGCCTTCGATGGAGTCTGGCCCACGATCGGGGCCCATCGATCGGCAGGCCGGCCTCTTCCCCCCCCCCCCCCCCCCGCCCCCCCCGCCCCCCCCCCCCCCCCCCCCCCCCCCCCAGGCCTACCTTCCGGCACGGCTGGTCCCTGAACACCAACGACATGTTGAGTCGGGTCCGGCGCGCTAAAGAAGTCCCCCGCACATGCGCGGGTTGGCCTGGCACCCATTTGGCATGGGGGAGGGAGGCTGGAGCAGCGTGAACCGCTCCAGCGCCGTGCTGGCCCCCATCGGGCATACCCGGGCATGGTTCATGCCGTCGTGAAACGCGATGGTCTACAAATGCGGCCCTATACATATTTGGAAATTTTATATCTTACTTACCCTAGCTTTTGTGTTTTCGCATAGGAGAGTCGCAATTCTCTATGCTTTTAAGAATGTTACCATTAGGAACACAAGAAGCCCTGGGTGCCTGCCAAGGCTTTTGCTGGTCAATTATATCATGGCTGACTTCCGGTTGCGGCTATGACCAGCTAAGTCGCACATTTGGCAGCTCCTGCGACAAAGGTGTTTTCGGGCCGATTGGAGGGCCCCGACGGTACTGTAAAGACGAATCCCGGTGGGGGAAGGCTCCCTGAGGAGAGTGAGACCAACTTTATGGTCGGTACTCGGAGTGGGGCGACAAAAAAAGCGGCAGCAGCTCCCCGAAAAAAGCGGGGGAAGAGGACCAAAATGGCGGCCGGTGGCGCACTAGAAGATTGGAGAAAATGGGCGGAGGAGCAGCAGGCCGCTCTCCTCCGGTGTTTTACGGAGCTGAAAGTGGAACTCTTAGAGTCTATGAACGCGACGACCACAAGGCTGATGGGGGCCCAGGCGACCCAAGAGGCGTCGATAAGAGAGCTGCAGCAGGAGATGACTGCAAGGGAGGAGGAGGCCACGGTCCTCGTGGGAAAGGTGGAGGTGCACGAGGCACTCCACCTGAAATGGCAGAGCCGCTTTGAGGAGCTGGACACTCGAATGAGGCGGAAGAACTTGAGGATCCTGGGCCTAGCAGAAGGCCTGGAGGGGCCTGATCTCCCGAAATATGTAGCGGAGATGCTGAGCTCCCTGATGGGAGAGGGGGCCGGTCCATCGCCTCTGGAGCTGGAAGAAGCATATCGGGTCATGGCTAGGCGGCCTAGGGCGAACGAGCCCCCGAGGGCGGTGCTGGTGCGATTCCAGCGTTTCTGTGATCGGGAGAAAGTGCTGAGGTGGGCCAAGAGGGAGAAAAGCAGCAAATGGGAGAATTCGACGGTGCGGATATATCAGGACTGGAGTGCGGAGGTGGCAAAGCGGCGGGCCCGGTTTAACCGGACGAAGGCGGTGCTGCACGCAAAGAGGATCAAGTTCGGAATGCTGCAGCCAGCGCGCTTGTGGGTCACCTACAAGGACCAGCACCATTACTTTGAGACCCCAGAGGAGGCATGGACTTTTGTTCGGGAGGAAAAGCTGGACCTGAACTAGAACTTGGGAACGCCGGCGGTCAAGGCCGCCCGAGTACCCTTGACTGATCAAGTGGCCCATGTCTTTCTTAGGCCAGGTCGGAACTTGGTTAAAGTTGATGGATCGTTTGGTTTCTTTGAAACTTGTGTTATGGGGGGTTTCTTTGTTCCTTTTTGTGTGTCTCTTCCCGTTGCCAACTTCCCTTAATTATTGTTGTTGTAGGGGGGGCTTTTTTACTGTTTTTTGATCTGTTCTTTAAGGGTTATGGTTACTGTTCTGTTCGATGGAGGGTGATGGTTAAATACGTTATTATTGGGTAGTTATTTAGTTATGCAGGCATAGTTATGTATTTATGTATTTATTTGAGATTTGTTATTTATATTGTTATATTGTTAAGTTGGGGAGGCGGGACGGGGGGGGTGCAAGTTGGTTATGCGTGTTTTCTTTTTCTCTTTTTTCTTCCTCTCGTTTTAAGGGGGCTTTTTTATGGGCTTGGATGGGGACGGGGGTGGAATTGAAGATGGCGGGGTAGGGTGTGGCCGGGCGAAAGCGCGGGCTTTCCCCTGTTTCCCGCGCGCGGGACGGAGGAAGGGGGAGGAGAGAAGAGTGGGGTGTGGCCAGCAATGGCGGCTTTTCCCGCGCTGAAGCGGGGTCAGAGAGGGATGGCAAGGGGGGGGGGGGAGGCCCCTCCCCCCCCCACATCGGGAGGAGTCGGAGTGTGGCAGGGGCAGCCGGGTCAGCGAAAACCAGCTGACTCTCGGGAGTACGATGGTGGATACACTGCGGCTAGGAGGGGTCCTAGCCAGGGGGGGGGGAAGGGGGGTTAGGGGGGGATACCGGGTTGCTGCTGGAAAGGCTGAGGACGGGAAGGGAAGAACGGGAGGAGAGAGGGGGGGGGGGCCATCGCCATGGGGAACGGGTTAGAAGGGGAGGGTCGACCCGGGGCGAACAGGGGACAGAACATGGCTAATAGGCAGGGGAAAGGGACGGGTCGCTCCGCGACCCGGTTGATTACTTGGAATGTGAGGGGGCTGAACGGACCGGTCAAGAGATCAAGGGTTTTTTCACACCTAAAGGGACTGCAAGCGGATGTGGCAATGTTGCAGGAGACTCACTTGAGAGTAGTAGACCAGGTGCGCCTGAGAAGGGGGTGGGTGGGACAGGTGTTCCACTCAGGCTTGGACGCAAAGAACCGGGGGGTGGCGATTTTGGTGGGAAAGAGGGTGTCGTTCGTGGCGGCGCAGGTGGTAGCAGATAAGGAGGGTAGGTACGTGATGGTGAAGGGTAGGCTGCAGGGAGAGAATGTGGTGCTGGTGAATGTGTATGCCCCGAATTGGGATGACGCGGGTTTTATGAGGCGCCTGTTGGGCCTCATTCCGGGTCTGGAGGCAGGGGGCCTGATCATGGGGGGGGACTTCAATACAGTGCTCGACCCTGGGCTGGACAGATCGAGTTCCAGGACGAATAGGAGGCCGGCAGCGGCAGAGGTGCTAAGGGGGTTCATGGAGCAGATGGGGGGGGTAGACCCTTGGAGATTTGGCAGGCCAAGGGCGAGGGAGTATTCTTTTTTCTCCCACGTCCACAGGGTGTACTCCAGAATAGACTTTTTTGTACTGAGCAGGGGGCTGATTTCGAGAGTGCAGGACACGGAGTACTCGGCCATTGCGATTTCGGACCATGCACCACACTGGGTAGAGGTAGAACTGGGGGAAGCACGGGACCAGCGCCCGTTGTGGCGCCTGGATGTGGGGCTGCTGGCGGACGATGAGGTGTGCGGAAGGGTCCGGAAGGGCATTGAGAGATATCTGGGCACGAACGACACGGGCGAGGTGAAGGTGGGGGTAGTCTGGGAGGCCCTGAAAGCAGTGGTCAGAGGAGAGCTGATCTCCATAAGGGCACACAGAGAAAGGAAGGAGAGGCAGGAGAGGGAGAGACTGGTGGGGGAACTTATAGAAGTGGACAGGAGATATGCGGAGACACCAGAGGAGGGGCTGTTGAGGGAGCGGCGCAGTTTACAGGCCCAGTTTGACCTACTGACCACTAGGAAGGCGGAGACGCAATGGAGAAGGGCACAGGGCGCGGTCTATGAGTACGGGGAAAAGGCGAGCAGGATGCTAGCACACCAGCTGTGCAAGCGAGATGCAGCCAGAGAGTTTGGGGGAGTGAGAGAGAAGGGAGGGAACGTAGTGCAGAAGGGGCAAGAGGTGAACGGGGTCTTCAGGGATTTCTACAGGGAATTGTACCGGTCTGAGCCGCCCAGGAGGAGGGGGGGAATGGAGAACTTCCTCGATAGATTGAGGTTCCCAAAGGTCCAGGAGGAACGGGTGGAGGGGCTGGGGGCGCCGATAGAGCTGCAGGAGCTAGTTAAAGGGATAGGCCAGATGCAGGTGGGGAAGGCGCCGGGGCCGGATGGGTTCCCGGTGGAATTTTATAAGAAGTATGTGGACTTGGTGGGTCCAGTGCTGGTGCGAGCCTTCAATGAGGCGCGAGAGGGGGGGGTTCTGCCCCCGACAATGTCACAGGCCCTGATCTCCTTGATCCTGAAGCGGGACAAAGACCCTGTACAGTGCGGGTCCTACAGGCCTATCTCCCTCTTGAATGTAGATGCCAAACTGTTGGCAAAGGTCCTGGCAACCAGAATAGAGGATTGTGTGCCAGGGGTAATCCATGAGGACCAGACGGGGTTCGTAAAGGGACGACAACTTAACACAAATGTCCGGAGACTGTTGAATGTGATTATGATGCCAGCAGTGGAGGGGGAGGCTGAGATAGTGGTAGCACTGGATGCGGAGAAGGCATTCGATAGGGTGGAGTGGGAATACCTGTGGGAGACGCTGGAACGGTTTGGGTTTGGGGAGGGATTTATCAAGTGGGTGAAGCTGCTGTATTCGGCCCCGATGGCGAGTGTGGTTACAAACGGGAGGAGGTCAGAGTATTTTGGGCTCCATCGAGGTACCAGGCAGGGATGCCCCCTATCCCCCTTACTATTTGCATTAGCGATCGAACCGTTGGCGATGGCACTGAGGGGTTCAGGGGGGTGGAGAGGACTGACAAGGGGAGGGGAGGAACATCGGGTATCACTCTATGCGGATGATTTGTTGTTATATGTGGCGGACCCGGAAGGGGGAATGCCGGAGGTAATGGAAATACTAGCGGAGTTTGGGGACTTTTCGGGATATAAATTAAATGTGGGTAAAAGTGAGGTCTTTGTGATACACCCGGGAGATCAGGGGGAGGGAATTGGGCGGCTCCCCTTTAAGAGAGCAGTAAAGAGCTTCAGGTACTTGGGGGTGCAGGTGGCAAGGAACTGGGGGACCCTCCACAAGCTGAACTTTTCAAGGCTGGTGGAGCAGATGGAGGAGGAGTTCAAGAGGTGGGACATGGTACCGCTGTCGCTAGCAGGGAGGGTGCAGTCAGTTAAAATGACGGTCCTCCCGAGGTTCTTGTTTCTGTTTCAGTGCTTGCCCATCTTTCTCCCCAGGGCCTTCTTCAAGAAGGTAACTAGCAGCATTATGGGCTATGTGTGGGCACATGGCACCCCTAGAGTGAGAAGGATTTTCTTGGAACGGAGTAGGGACAGGGGAGGATTAGCGCTACCCAATCTTTCCGGATACTACTGGGCGGCGAACGCATCGATGGTGCGCAAGTGGGTGATGGAGGGGGAGGGGGCAGCTTGGAAACGTATGGAGAGGGCGTCCTGCGGCAATACAAGCCTGGGGGCGCTAGTAACGGCACCATGGCCGCTCCCCCCCACAAGGTATACCACGAGTCCGGTAGTGGCGGCCACCCTGAAAATCTGGGGGCAGTGGAGGCGACACAGGGGGGAAGTGGGGGGTCTGATGGCGGCGCCACTGAGAGGGAACCACAGATTTGTCCCGGGGAACACTGGCGGGGGATTCCAGAGCTGGCACAGGGCGGGCATCAGGCAACTGAGGGACATGTTCATAGAGGGGAGGTTTGCGAGCCTGGGAGAGCTGGAGGAGAAATTTGAGCTCCCCCCGGGGAACACGTTTAGATACCTGCAGGTGAAGGCATTTGCCAGACGACAGGTGGAAGGATTCCCCTTGCTTCCCGATAGAGGGGTGAGTGATAGGGTGCTGTCAGGGGTCTGGGTCGGAGAAGGGAAGGTCTCGGACATCTACAAAATAATGCAGGAGGTGGAGGAGGTATCGATAGAGGAGCTGAAAGACAAGTGGGAAGCGGAGCTGGGAGAGCAGATAGAAGATGGGACATGGGCGGATGCCTTAGAGAGGGTCAATTCGTCGTCGTCGTGCGCAAGGTTGGGCCTCATCCAATTTAAGGTGCTGCACAGAGCCCATATGACGGGGACTAGGATGAGTCGGTTCTTCGGGGGTGAGGACAGGTGTGTTAGGTGTTCGGGAAGCCCTGCGAACCATGTACATATGTTCTGGATGTGCCCGGCACTGGAAGAGTTCTGGGAGGGGGTGGCGGGGACGGTATCGAGAGTGGTGGGAACCAGGGTCAAACCAGGGTGGGGGCTAGCGATTTTTGGGGTTGGGGTGGAGCCAGGAGTACAGGAGGCGGGGGAGGCCGGAATATTGGCCTTTGCGTCCTTGGTAGCTCGGAGAAGGATCTTGATTCAGTGGAGGGACACAAGGCCACCAAGTGTTAACACCTGGTTAAACGACATGGCAAGCTTCATCCAATTGGAAAGAATCAAATTCGCCCTGAGAGGGTCGGTACAGGGGTTCTTCCGGCGGTGGCAGCCCTTCCTTGACTTTCTGGATCAGAGATAGGAACTGGAGGCCGAAACAGCAGCAACCCGGGGAGAAAGGGGGGGGGGGGGGAAGGGAGGGGGGGGGGGGATAGCAACGAAGGGAGCACGTCAGCGGGGGGTCGCGGGCAACGACTGCCCGAGGCCATCGGCAGAAAGGGAAAAAACGGTTTGGTTGCTAGACTGGTAGCGCGGGGGGGGGGGGGGGGGGGGGGAGGGTGGGGGGGTGCGCGCGGGGGAGGGCGTGGGGAGGATTTTCCAGGGGGGATTTGTTGTGTTATAATTTAAAATGTAGTAGGGGTAAATGGTTGTATCGAAAAATTTCAATAAAAATTATTTAAAAAAAAAAAATTATATCATGGCTGGTGTGCATCTTAATTTCCAGATCTTTTAATACCTACATAGGTAACATAAATCTATCAATCTCAGTTTGAAATTTTTTATTGACCTCACCTCAATAACAATCTTACCCTACTGAATTACAAATGACTCACTCGACAATTGCCCAGCACACACTGGCAAATTACCTCTGCCTTAGACTGTAGAATTCTACAAATTGCTAGGTGCAGGTCTGGTCAACAGTTCACTTCAGCTGACGAGAGTGAGAGCACTGGAAAATGCAAAGCTCAGGGTTTTAGATCAAAAATCACAACGTCTAGCAAAATATCACAACCCAATCTCTTCTCATGATATCAAGGTAAAACAAACCGAAAAGCTCAATACCCAAGTAACTTGTGCCTAAAGATTTAGTTTAAATACTCAGGATACCACTAATTACAGTGGCGCAGTGGGTAGCGTCCCAACCTCTAAGCCAGAAGCTCCAGGTTCGAGTCCCACCGAGGACTTGATGACCAAGGAAGATGCTTTCATAACGGGGCCAAACAGGTTGAGGGTCAACCCTTCCAACACACCAATGGCTGGCATTGGGAGCGGGAGAGATTCTTGGCCAGTCATGTTTGATGCAGTGTGGCACCCCTCAAGCTCTAAGCCTCTCGCGACAGACTAGCCACCTGGCCCAAGAATTATGAGCTACTGAAAAGTTGAAAGTCTGCCTTAGCGCATGTCTAGGTGCAGGAAGAGAATTGGAATGGAGTACCACTAATTACAGTGACACCATCCAATTAGGCGACCTGCTCCCCACCAAATAGATGCTCACATGAATTTAATGTAAAATACCAATTATACACGAGGAAATCACAATACAATGAGAACTTTCTGTTTTGACACTGATTTTATTGGATTTCATGTCAGCTGCAAATGTAAGAGTTTGAGAGCAAATTTCCCTCTGTTCTGCTGCCACGGGCCTTCTAACCCCTGTTGAAGAGTTCACGGTAGCTTGTACTCAAATTGAGTCCTATTTTTGCTCTCAGCACCTCCAAGTCAATTCCTTTGAGCAAGGTTTAACCTGCTATCAGAAATACTTAAATTCAAGATTCATAGTTGCAGGAAAAATTCACATAATGAGCTGTACTAAAAGGGTAGCAAACTCCCAGGATAGGCACTGTGTCTATTAGGGACTTGCCTTGAGAGCTGACCCATGACTTTTTCCTAATCAACAGATTGCTGTAAAAAAAACCTTCTTAAGGGCTCTTAGTGGAGCTTATTTACTGAGCATGTAGTGGGTTTGTTCCCATGCCACCAGCCCAAAGGATTCTTTGGAAAATTCTTATTCCTCAATGTCAGCAGGGGTGATTCTAACCTTTTGTCAGGCAGTAAAAAAACCAGGTATGCATTTTACACCTTGCCTGATTTTGCTCTCCATTGTCGAGTCACTAAGACCTGTTTTCCACCTGCCAATGAAAGTTAAAATGATTCCATTCCAAGGTTATTTTGTCATCAAATTGACTCAGTGGACTAGACAGCTGTTTTTTGAGGCAGAACAATGCCAGCAGCGCAGGTTGAATTCCCATACCAGCTTACCCGAACAGGCGCCGGAATGTGGCGACTAGGAGCTTTTCACAGTAACTTCATACTTGTGACAATAAAAGACTATTATTATTATTATTATTATTATTATTATTATTAAGTTTTTGACTTTTTATTTACCAAAACCTCATTCGGCAATTAGCTCACTTTTAAATGATGAATTAATTTTGATTTTCATTGCAAAGGCATTTTTCAGAAGTGAATTGCTCCTTTTACCAATGCAAAAACATTGCGTAGAAACAGAGACGTGACCAGAAATAAAGAACAGACTAATCTTGGAAAATATTTTATCCAGCAATACTGGTCAAATTCCCCTCTCCACGTACTTCATCAATTCTTTCTTTTTTTTTAAATTTAGAATACCCAATTCATTTTCTCCAATTAAGGGGCAATTTAATGTGGCCAATTGACCTACTCTGCATATCTTTGGGTTGTGGGGGCGAAACCCACGCAAACACGGGGAGAATGTACAAACTCCACACGGACAGTGACCCAGAGCCGGGATCGAACCTGGGACCTCAGCGGCGTGAGGAAGCAGGGCTAACCCACTGCACCACCATGCTGCCCTTACTTCATCAATTCTGATAGTCATATTCCTCAATCAAATTGTTCTCCAGGTACTTACCTAACTCTGGCACAATCAGTTCCCGCTAATGGTATGTTTATATTTATTAAAAAAGGCCCCTCCTTCTCAACCTTGCCCCTCGCCTGAGATGCGGTGATCTTCAGGTTAAATTGCCACCCGTCAGCTCTTCTCCTCAAAGGGGAAAGCAGCCTATGGTCATCTGGGACTGTGTCGACTTTACTTACTAATTTATAATTGCAGTGTGAAGGTTAGGGATATACAGGTGGAAGGCATGGATTGATTAAATATCTTGAGCTCGCACAAAGGGGAGCTTCTGGTTCCCTGGGTGCGATTAGGAGGAGGTAGACGTATGTAATATTGCATTCTGTAAATAAAGCTAGCATTAAGCTTTTAAAAAAGGCATCTGGTTTCCACTTCAGCATCTGATTTCTGAATGAGTTAACACCCACCACCTCCCTTGCAAGTACAGTCCTTGCATTTACAATCCACTATGTAAAATGGCAAAACCTTAACTGTATTATCAGCTGATAAAGCAAATTGACTTTCAATTTTTACCCATGGCAAACCATGTGTAATTAGGATTTGAATTCATCAGGTGCATTTTTCTTGAACAAACAGCATGGTTTTAAGCTAGTAATCTCTTGCCACAGCAAGGTTACAAAACCAGGATTTTTATGAATAAATATGTGCACACCTATTTTTTATTTTGTTTGTTGCAACCTGTGAAGAGAGGAACTCTTAGATCTAACCTCCTCTTTGCAAGAATAAATCTGGAACAACTCATCATACTTGGGCATAAAAGGCATTATGATTAATTCCACTGGCACTTAAACCCAATTATTCAATGTGACTGCAAGTGAGGTTGATGTACTCAAAATCCAATACAGATAGAAGCAGAAACGATGACAATATTGCCCACTCTATTCAGGAAGTTAATTGGAGGCGGGAGGAGGCGTGGTGTTGATTTTCATCTCTCACCAGCTTTGTTTCCATTGTGAATGGATAGCACCAAGACAAAAATTAAACTCACTGTCAACTTCGAACCTCACGTCTACAATTTTTAAGTAAGCACTCGATTCAGACAGACAGTAATCAGGCCGGAAATGGGAATCTCATCAATTAATCCAAGTCTGGGCTCAATTACGTCTTTAGGTTCCTAAAAACTTTAGTCCCTTTGGTGACAAATCAGCCTGTTATTCATGGGGAATAAAGGGCGGGAAACAATCAGATTCAGCATAAATTCAAGGGATTGTTGAAAGCAGGTCTAGGATTATTGATTTATTGATTTAGTATTGCTAAGCCTACAAGGTTACTCAAATTGCCTATTGTGCCTTTGTCCAGTTCCACCTTTCAGCTCCACCCTTTAAGGCAGTGGCTCGGGGAGCGCAAGTGGCCCACCTGGGTTCTGAGTGCAGCCACTAGACATTTTGTTGACCGTTGCCCAAGCGCAACATTGCCACATTCCGCTGATTTCTATCTACTTTGTTTCTTTCTTACCGATATGCATTGAAGCAAGATACACGTAGAGCCAGGGCAAATGAAGTGTGTGCTGATGGAACACAATATTGACGGTGAGGGCCGTGAGCTCTCTCTGCGTCCAAAGTGTAATCATTTATTTTGTTTTTGCCATTTGAAGTTAATGATAGTTCTATTAATATATAAATGAGTAAGCATTTTCTATAACTTTTTATGAAATATTCAGTGTGTATCAAATGTATTTAATCTTATTCATGAGGGCGGCACAGTGGCGCAATGGCTAGCACTGCTGCCTCACGGCACCTAGGACCCAGGTTTGATCCCGGCCCTCGGTCACTGTCCGTGTGGAGCACATTCTCCCCTTGCCTCCGTGGGTGTTACCCCACAACACAAAGATGTGCCGGTTGGTGAATTGGCCATGCTAAATTGCCCCTTAATTGGGAAAAACAAAGAATTGGAATAATGATAATAATAATCTCACTCATGAGGTCCTGATTGCTGAGCAAGCCTGATTTCAATCTTGCAGCCTACTGAGATGAAGGAGGGCCACTCATGCGGCCCACTCACTAGCCAGATTGCCCATCACTGCTTTTCAGAGTCACTCCAAACTTCAAGCTTGGCAGATTTCCTGCCCTTCCAAAATGGCGTGCTGGCTGTAAGAACTTGGGCAGTTCTATTTCAACTATTTTCAAGGCGGCTTGGGCATCATAATAGCTCAGAATGCCGACAATATTTAGTGGGCCTTGTAATCAGATCCCAAACTGCCTGATGTATACTTAAAGGCCAAAATTGAGGCCAATATTTGTGTGGAGTCCGATCCAACACAATCTGTGCTGACGTTCAATATGAATATGTTAACTGATACAAAACATGAAAGTTTGAAATTTTAAAGAATTTACAATCTTTGATTATTTCATGATAAAATGGTAAACAGTAGAATTATTCACACAAGCCGGCAAATTAATATTCATGACTGTTCAACCAGAGGAGTAACTTCTATTAACTAAAAACGGCAAGTAATCTGATTTGGTTTTTACCTCACGCTTTATTTATTTAGTTTAATTGATATTAGTGTTGAGCAACAATTCCAACCACAAAATAAATCTGTTTTTTATTTTGCTATAAAGCAAATTTTTAGCATGGGTTAGAACATAGAACATAGAACAGTACAGCACAGAACAGGCCCTTCGGCCTTCAATGTTGTGGCGAGCCATGATCACCCTACTCAAACCCACATATCCACCCTATACCCGTAACCCAACAACCCCCCCTTAACCTTACATTTATTAGGACACTACGGGCAATTTAGCATGGCCAATCCACCTAACCCGCACACCTTTGGACTGTGGGAGGAAACCGGAGCACCCGGAGGAAACCCACGCACACAGGAGGAGGACGTGCAGACTCCACACAGACAGTGACCCAGCCGGGAATCGAACCTGGGACCCTGGAGCTGTGAAGCATTTATGCTAACCACCATGCTACCCTGCTGCCCCGTTAAAACGTCAAGTTAATCATGAGCTTGTGTTTCAACTGCTAGATCCCAACAAGGGTTTCAGGAGAAGGTCGTGAATACATATCCTAACAGGAAAGTAAAGACTAAAGCAGAAAGGGGCCAATCGATGTACAAGGAATGGGTTAAAGGGCCTAAATAGCAGGATAAAATAGTAAAACATAAACTTTCTAGTTGTGCAACACTGAATAATTTTCAGCTCGATCTTGAGAAAAACAGGTGAGCAGACAGACTGATCAGATTGGCTGCAAGATCACATTCTAATGGAGAACGAACATTTTGTTCGTCCAGCTTCACCCAGTTTAATGCAAAATGTTGGAATTAAGTTCACAGAAAGATCAGGTTTGGTTACGGTATGTTTTGCACAGTGCATAGCTTTATTTTCATCTCTTCATACCATAAATTAGTTATGAACAATGTAAAGGAAGAAGGAGGATCACCAAATAAATGTTTTGAAATGTATTGACTCAATGAATGCGATGTCTCTCAATAGATTGGATTCCTGTGGAAAAGAGGTGCTCAGGGACCCTGCTCACAAGACGTCCAAGCAGGTCATTGGGGTTGCCTTCGGGGGCCTTCCAAAATAGTCATCACTTTCGCATCTGTTCAGAGCCCAGATAGTGACACAGTTGATGGGAGTGACAGTGATAGCATTTCCATTATTGCTGTTTTCGTAGGGGAAGGTCTCCTGAACCGAATGCAGGGAGCATGTCCGCTCTCTGTAAAAGCCACCAGTGATGAGATGGGCTGCTGGTAGATTCTGTTCTCAGCTGAATCTTGCTTCATCCCTGCAGCGACATTTCTGCCCGGCAGAAGTGCACTCGCGTTCCATTCCCAGCTCCAAGCTTCCGCCCAATTCACAATAGGTTGGGTTTATTTTGGCCAAACGACTTCTAACTCCTTCCTGTTGCAGCTCAGACTATTTCATGCTGCGCTGGGAAAGCCGCCTGTCAGATTTATATAACACTGAATTGACTTCTGAGGAGTATTTGCTCTGGCACCTTTCAGCGGTTAGAGTTTTATGTTTCCTACAGTGGGAATTGGACCAGAATACAGAGTGTCAGGTGACGTTTTAAAGTTTTGCATACCATGCTTATATTTACATCATTTTACTTTATGTTATGTGTAGTTAATTAGGAGTAGTTAAGTATTTTGGGAACCAGGTAGAATTGGTTGAAGCAGAGGGGTTTTTCTGCTGTACAGACGAAGGAGCTGGGAGATGGAAAACAGAGGACACAAACACAAGACTATTGTAGTGTGACAAATCCAGCATCCAGTCCATGCCAATGTTTTCATAACATTTCCTCCACTCCCCATTAGTCTTGTGACAGCAGATCTCTACCCTGTGTTATATCCTTTCACCCAGGGACAAGAAGAGAATAGAAAGGCCTGAAACAAGGTGTGAGTATGACCCATGCTCAGGGAGACGGACTGGCAAAGGGTATGGAGCCAGGCATCAAGCACCACAAAACGGGACGGCATTGTGGCACAGTGGTTAGCACTGCTGCCTCACAGCGCTGAGGACCCGGGTTCAATCCCGGCCCTGGGTTACTGTCCGTGTGCCGTTTGCACATTCTCCCCGTGTTTCCATGTATCTCACCCCAACAACCTAAAGATGTGCAGGCTAGGTGGATTGGCCACGCTAAATTCCCCTTTAATTGGAAAAAAGAATTGGATATTCTAAATTTAAAAAGAACAAAAAAAGCACCACCAAAACATACAAAAGCCAACTCAGAACCGTAGTCTGTATAAGCCATGCTCTATACAACTCCACACTTCCATCGCCTTCACAGCAAACAAGTGCCTGTGCCGTGGGGGCACTCTATTCCTCCGCACGGCCGTGTAAGCCTCCGCTTTGGCCAGCGCGAAGGTGAACCCTCCCTGCGCATGCACGGGGATAATGTCAGCAGCAACTGATGCTCCTGCGCATGCGTGGGCCCTCGCCGGCTGGCGGAGTCCCTTCGGCCCCTGCTGGCACGGCGCCAAAGGCCTTCCACGCCGGCCGCCGGGGTGCAAACCACTCAGGCGCCGGCCTAGCCCCTGAAGGTGCGGAGGATTCCGCACCTTTGGGGCGGGCCGACGCCGGAGTGGTTCATGCCACTCCATGCCGCCAGGACCCCCCGCCCCACCAGGTACGGGAGAATCCCGCCCCAATTTTCTGTTTTAAAATCTTTGCATTTGTACACGTGCATCAAATATTCTTGTGCTTCATTTACAATGGACATTGCCCACATAAACTTGTCTAATTACATATAGAACATATAGAACAGTACAGCACAGAACAGGCCCTTCGGCCCTCAATGTTGTGCCGAGCCATGATCACCCTACTCAAACCCACATATCCACTCTATACCCGTAACCCAACAACCCCCCCCCCCCCCCTTAACCTTACTTTTTTATTAGGACACTACGGGCAATTTAGCATGGCCAATCCACCTAACCCGCACATCTTTGGACTGTGGGAGGAAACCGGAGCACCCGGAGGAAACCCACGCACACAGGGGGAGGACGTGCAGACTCCACACAGACAGTGACCCAGCCGGGAATCGAACCTGGGGCCCTGGAGCTGTGAACCATTTATGCTAACCACCATGCCACCCTGCTGCCCTCACATCTTCACACCATTAAAGAAACTATAGTGCCAACACTTCTGGGGGAGTGGAAGTACAGTGACATGCACACACAGACGATCCAGGATGGCTTCTGTGCTGAGAGAATCGGAATAGAAATTTACAATCAGCATCACAAATAGGTAAATATGTTACATGTGGATTTTGGAATTTATATGGGAAAAAACTGAAAGAAAACATGTGACAAAAACATGGCAACGTGATGTCAAGTGGCACAGACAGAAATTGCACAGATACATAGCATTTATTTTAAAGTTGGAAACTCACACTTTGTTTACTCGTTGACTGAATATAGTATCCTTCTCCCAAAGCAAAATTAGACTTTAAAATGATTTATTTTCTGAAAATCACCGAGTAGTGGTGATGCTACCAGTCAACTGATTCAAAGGTTTGGGCTTTTATTTTTATAAATTTGGAGTACCCAATTATTTTTTCCAATTAAGGGGCAAGTTAGTGTGGCCAATTCACCTACCCTGCATATGTTTGGGATGTGGGGGTGAAACCCACGCAAACACGGGGGGGGAATATGCAAACTTCTCACGGACAGTGATCCAGAGCCGGGATCGAACTGGGACCTCGTCGCCATGAAGCAGCAGGGCTAACCCACTGCGCCACCGTGCTGCCCACTAAAGGCTTGGGCTTTTACCAGGTGCATTAAGTTCTGACTTTTGCAGGAATAATTATACAGCTATTTGATTGTAGTGTACTTACCCACACTCTCATGAGAGACCAGACAAAGACTCAGAGCCTAAAAACTAGTCTTTATTTACAAGTTATAGCGAAGGCTGTCGGCATTGCAATTAGGACAGCCTAGATTCAAGAATGGTACAGACAGTTATACTTTGAGATCCGATTACAAGAACTTAGCATAGGTTACCAGTTATCTATGTCCACTCATGACTATCGATTAAGGTTACATCATGCATTTAATAAATATGGAATTAAAAAACTGGTTTCAGTGTGGTGATTGTGAAACTAACCAATTGACTTAGAAACTCATCAGTTTCACGCATGTTCTTCAGTGAATGGAATCTGCCATCATCCCCAGTCTCACCAATATAGGAGTCCAGACCCACATCAGTACAGTGAACCCCAAGCCATTAAGGCAGCTCACCATCAACTTCTCAAGGGTACTTAGGCACGAACATTAAAAAATGGCCTTTCCAGTGACATCCACACCCCCATGAACAACTTCATAAAAGCCTCAAAATACATCTTTTTAAATAAATCAATATCTGTTGGTCCCGGGAATGGGGCAAAAAATTTAGTTTGAAATATCTGCCGACTGGGTTGAACCTCGCAACTTTGAACATGCCAATTTCTTTAATTTAGCAAATTGCAGCTAGCAAATTATACCAGGTCTAAACTGGGATGCTCATGTGTGCATCTCAATGGTTCAGTGTTTCATGATGCGGCACAAACTGTTTCACAATTTCATGGTGCCATGTTGGTGAGCAAAGAGATTTGCTGGCTAATGATGTTCGAAACACTAGTTGCAATTCATTACTACCGCAGCCAATGTTCTCCGATGCATGGAAACTCTCAGATTTTGACACATCATAGATTTGCATTCCCACATATTCCCACGCACTTGTATTGTGACAAAAACTCCTTGGCAAGCTTCCACACGTTCCACTCTGGCTACAGTTTTACAACCTGAAAAGTTAGATCTGACAAGCGACAAGTTATTGCGTCATCATTCTGAAGGCCACAAATCCTGCCTTTTTCTATCTGTTTGCAAATTGTAATTTATATTTAACAAGTGAACTTGACCGCCATTGATACTTCTCTCCTTGTTACCGATTTGCAACCTCAGCTCAGAACATTCCAATACATGAACATGCGTATTTGTTGAAATGCTGCTTTTTTTTTTACACATATCGGCTGTTCTCTATTCCTCTATTTATGATTCTGAATCATTCTCTTATAATTTCTTTCACTGAGACCACTCACTAAACTTTAATTAGCTATTTATTATTACAATATCCCAAGAGCTGTAATTTTCTGATGAACACTTGGGCATTGACACTGGAGGAGGAGGGACGAATTCAGATTCCAGTTCCCTCAAGATTCTGGCAAAGAATCTTTTTGACAATGTTCTGGTTCAGTTAAACAGATTCTAACATTCCTGACCTTTGACACCAGCTTTGCTTTTAGATTCCATATCTTTGTGACTTGTAAATTTGGTGTGCATGGTTCAAAATATTTTATTTAAGTACGAATAAAATGGGATTTAAAAACGGTGTTAATTATACTTTAAAATATTTAGTTTTGTTCTAATGCTTGGAAATGTTGGGAGATTATGTGATATCTCAGTGAAGGGAAAACACAGAAGCCAACACGCAGTTATATAACACGATCACGTCTCATAAAAACATTGCAAAACATTTCATATGCAATTATTTATGCCACAGTGCAAGAAACTGCTTTGTAGTCAGACACAGACAGTTAATGCAAGCATAATCCCACAAGGAGCACTGAGGTGAATGGCTTTCGGCTGTAATGGCTAACTTAAAATTTGTCAGGACACGTGGGAGGGGGGCCTGGATTCTCAGATCGCCGACACTGAAATCCCATTTGGTGATCGGCCGGAGAATCCACTTTCACGCTGAAATTGGGCGCGGCGCCATTTTTGCGAAGCTCCACCGTCTCAAAAATGGCGTACTTGACCAGTACAATGTCGGGACGGCTTCAGGACGCCACCTGAGGCCCTTCCCTGATGCTCTGCCCCTGATGGGCCGAGTCCCCGACGGCGTCGCTCGCGTGTACTCACACTGTTTGGGAACCTCGCGTGGTGGCTGTGAACTGTGTCCAGCGCCGACACAGTCCGGGGGGGGGGGGGGGGGCGCACTGGCAAGCGGGGCTTCTGCGGGGGGAAAGAGGCTGGGGGTGGTGAGAGGGGTTGCAGGGGAGCAGTTTTTAAAGCCGGGGGTTTTGCACGGCGCGGCTGCTAGCCCCCCTGCTGAGTAGAGGATCGATGCGGGGGTAGCGCCGACAGTCTGATCATAACGGATCCTAAGGACATAGCTGCAGGATCGGAGAACCCAGCCCCAGATCTTCCCACTCTTCTGAAAATAGCATGTGAGATGTGCAGGCTCCATCTAAATATTCAGGTAGGATTTCTACTGAATGCTTTGCAAAACAGCTAAGTTTAAATGTCCAGCTACTTTAAGAATCCAGGGGGAAGGTAGGTTTACAAGGGGCAAATTGGAGGGTAGGTCAGGGTGGGAATTGGTCAGAGGATTGGGTGGTCATTGCGAGTGCTTGGTTGGTCAGTGGGAGATCATCGTTCGGTCGCAGATGGGTGGGTGGTCAGTGGCAGGGCCATTTGGGGAGTGGGTCAGACAAAGGGTTGTTTGGGGAAGGGGATTTATCATGGGTCATGTGGTCACTAAGGTTGTGGGCTTTGGTGTTGGTCAGTGGGGGAGCACGTCCGGTAGCTGTGATCAGGGACAAGGTGGTTTTTAGTGGGGGGGAAGGTTAGTACTGTAGTTACCTAGCAGTTAGGCTTTGATTGATCTAAATTATCCAGGGTAACTATTGATGTAAGGCAGTTGGATTTTGTGACTTAAATTGTACTTTCGGATGGTTCCCATTGCAGGGCAATTTCCCAACAGAGGTTTGAACTTCCCGGGCAATTGTCAAGCATTCCTTACCCAGGGAACTGTGTGTGTGTGTGTGTGTGTGTGTGTGTGTGTGTGTGGGGGGGGGGGGGGGGGGGGGGGGAGGAGGGGGGGGGGGGTTCCAATGCATCCACCCCCCACCCTAAGCAATGACGCTCCTGAGCCCAAAATGGGCCACTGGTATCAGCAGGTGATTTTCTTACTCACATTTGACCTGATATTTTGACACCCAATGCAATTGGTAGTCAATGTTCAGGACTCCTAGGTCTGCTCCTTTCTAACTGTAAATCACAATGCCACCGCCACCTCTGGTGGTTTTGTCCTGTCGGTGGGAAGGATACAGTGATTGAAGAATCCGGAATCCGGAACGTTGGCCGAATAATATGATTCCTCAAGTCTGACTACGTCAGGCTGTTACTTTACTTGTCCCAAATGGCTCTCCCAATACTAGTCCCCAGATGTAGGATCCACTGAGTTGGATGTAGCTTTGTTGGAATCTAGGTCAATGACAGATGGTCCATTGGGTTTTCTTCTGATGATATTGTCTCAGCAAATGGCCCAATGTCTAGTCTGGCCATTTTTGAAGGCAGTTAAGAGTCAACTACATTGCTATGGGTTTGGAGTCACATAGAGACCAACCCCGATAAGGAAGCTGTCGGGCCGAGTTACATCCTGCATGTTTACATTTCTTATGTCAGCCATCTGATGAAAACAAAATCCAAAACTTACTGCACACGGGCATGAATCGCAAGCATCGGCTTGTGGTTAATATACAACAAGTGGTTGTATATTAATATTCTGCAGTTGAAAGCGTAAAATGTGAATTGATAGGTTATCCTGAAGTCATTGCTGAATCATAAGTGACCTGCTTATTGGTTGTGGCACATTAGTCTGACCCTATCCTTTCACAAAATTGGACACGCGCTACCTCAGGCAATTTCAAAGGATTTTCCAAGGGTGTTACTGAAATTGGTCACAAGATTTTTCCTGTGGTTTTATTTGCCTCACACAGGCGTAGCATGTGGTCCATGAAATTGTAAGATCTGATTCACGGAACTAACGGGTCTTTTCTTTTACTTTTCATATGTCTGTGTGACTATATTTGAAGTGAATGTATGTAAATTCAGCATGTCTTAAAATTATTTTATTTGCGTTTTTTGCAGTGTAACTGATCAAAGTTTATGGCAAAAACATTCCCCATCGGAAACTATTCAGCTGGCAGATCAAGAAGCTGCCAAGCTTCTATTTTGGGTTACAGTATTAATAAAGGCATTTTCAAGATTCAGAACAGCTGTCATTAGCAGACCAAAAACTGGCTGAGTGGGATCAACATGGATTAATCCGTTACACATTGTATTAAATTTGCAGCACATCGATAATATTTAATAATCTCAAGTTAGTTGTCCAGGATGATACAACAAATGCCAGAGTTCACAGACATTGGTATGATACAAATTTGATACTTTGATATGAGTCAAGTGTCTGAAACAAAGTTGCATGTTGATTACATGTTTGACTGGATTAAAAATGCAATCGGGTCCCCTAACTAATTGGTGAGCACACGTCAGCTCCAGAAGGAAAATGAAACATATGAAAGTTATCCCTTAACATTGCACCAACTCTATGACGAGTGAAAGCTCTGTCAAGTTTGATGAGAATGGATTTAAGAAAACTCAAGTTTTTGAGGTGAGAAGTACAGAATGTTCAAGTGCAGTTTATATTTCCCAACACATCGGCCAGCCTGCAAGTGGTTTCTGGTATGCTTGTTTTTGAAAGGAAGCCAAAGGATGATGAAAGGAAATCACTCATCAAGTTTGACTGCCTGTTTGGTAACTGAAGTCAGCTGAGGCAGACACTTAACAAATCTCAGTTAAAACTTTGGCGTTGCATCCAAGCAAAAAAAAAGTTAGCATTCGTGGACAAACAAAACATATAGCGACAAATTTTTCGACCCCTAACCCTTCTGCGCAAATAGGAGGGGAGGGAAAATTGAATGAGTTAGCTCATCTTTAGTTAAAAGCCTATATGGAGTGTTACGAATGCAAGGTTGATTAGGTTTCAAACCGTCTCCTGTAATTCAAGATAAGATGGAGTACTGGAGGTGGGCAGGTGGTCTCCGACTAGTTCTGTTACAATATGCAGGTGGACTAGGAAAATCAGGTTGGTAGTGATCCCAAGAAATGGAATTTGTGGAATGTCTAAGATTTTTTTTGGAGCAGCTTGTGACAGATCCTACTAGGGAACAGGCAATTCTGGATTTGGTGATGTGTAATGAGGCAGACTTGATTAGGGAACTTAAGGTGAAGGAACCCTCAGGGAGCAGTGACCACAATATGATAGAATTTACCCGCAGTTTGAGAGAGAGAAGCTGCAATCCGATGTAATGGTATTACAATTAAATAAGGGTAACTGCAAAAACATGAGGGAGGAGCTGGCCAGAGTTGATTGGAGAAAGAGCCTAGCAGGGAAGACAGTGGAACAGCAATGGCAGGAGTTTTGGGAGGCACAACAGAAATTCATCCCAAGGAGGAGGAAACATGCTAGGGGGAGGACAAGGCATCCATGGCTGACGAGGGAAGTCAAGGCCAGCAAAAAGGCTAAGGAAAAAGCATACAAAGTGGCAAGGATTACTGGGAAACCAGAGGATTGGGAAGCCTTTAAAAGCGAGCAGAGGACAACTAATAAAACAATAAGGGGGGGGGGGGGGGGGGGGGGGGGAGAAGATAAAGCATGAGTGCAAGCTAGCTAGTAATATAAAGAAAGATAGGAAGAGATTGTTTCAATATATAAAAGGTAAGAGAGAGGCAAAATAGACATTGGACCACGAGAAAATGTGGCTGGAGAAGTAATAATAGGAAACAAAGAACTGAATAGTTACTTCGCATCAGTCTTCACGGTGGAAGACACCAAGAGCTCCAGGAAGACACCAGAGATCCAGGAGAACCAGGGGGCAGAGGTGAGTGCAGTGACCATTACTAAGGAGAAGGTTCTGGGGAAACTGAAAGGTCTGAAGGTGGACAAGTCACCTGGACCGGATGAACTACACTCCAGGGTCCTAAAAGAGATAGCTGAGGAAATTCTGGAGGCATGAGTGATGATCTTTCAGGAATCACTGGAGGCAGGAAGGGTCCCAGAGGACTGGAAGGTGGCTAATGTAACACCACTGTTTAAGAAGGGAGGGAGGCAGAAGACGGGAAATTATAGGCCAGTTAGCCTGACTTTGGTCAGTGGTAAGATTTTAGAGTCTGTTATTAAAGATGAGATCACGAAGAATTTGGAAGTGCATGGTTAAAACAGGACTGAGTCAGCTCGGCTTTGTCAAAGGGAGGTCGTGTCTGACAAATCTGTTAGAGTTCTTTGAGGAGGTAACAAGCAAGTTAGACAAAGGAGAATCAGTGAACGTGATTTATTTCGATTTCCAGAAGGCCTTTGACAAGGTGCCACATAGGAGACTGTTAAATAAGTTAAAAGCTTATGGTGTTAAGGGTAAGATCCTGGCATGGACAGAGGATTGGCTGACTGGCGGAAGGCAAAGAGTGGGGATAAAGGGGTCTTTTTCAGGATGGCAGCCAGTGACTACTGGTGTGCCTCAGGGGTCTGTCTGGGACCACAACTTTTTACAATATACATTAATGATCTGGAAGAAGGTACTGAAGGCACTGTTGCTAAGTTTGCAGATGATACACAGATCTGTAGAGGGACAGGTAGTATTGAGGAAGCAAGGGGGCTACAGAAGGACTTGGACAAGCTAGAAGAGTGGGCAATGAAGTAGCAAATGAGACACAATGTGGTAAAGTGTGAGGTTATGCACTTTGGAAGGAGGAATCTAGGCATAGACAATTTTATAAATGGGGAAATGCTTCAGGAAGCAGAAGCACAAAGGGACTTGGGAGCCCTTGTTCACGATTCTCTTAAGGTTAATGTGTAGGTTCAGTCGGCAGTTAATAAGGCAAATGCAATGTTAGCATTCATGTCAAGAGGGCGAGAATAAAAGACCAGGGATGTACTTCTGAGGCTCTGGTCAGACCCCATTTGGAGTATTCTGAGCAGTTTTGGGCCCCATATCTAAGGATGGATGTGCTGGCCTTGGAAAGGGTCCAGAGAAGGTTCACAAGAATGATCCCTGGAATGAAGAACTTGTCGTATGAGGAACGTTTGAGGACTCTGGGTCTGTACTCGTTGGAGTTTAAAAGGATGAGAGGGGATCTTATTGAAACGTACAAGATACTGCGAGGTCTGGATAGTGTGGATGTGGAGAGGATGTTTCCACTTGTGGGAAAAACTAAAACCAGAGGACACCATCTCAGAGTAAAGGGACGATCCTTTAAAGCAGAGATGAGGAGGAATTTTTTCAGGAAAGAGGAACTCTTTGCCGTAGAAGACTGTGGAGGCCAATTCACTGAGTGTCTTTAAAGCAGAGATAGATCAGTTCTTGACTAATAAGGGGATCAGGGGTTATGGGGATAAGGCAGGAGAATAGGGATGAGAAAAATATCAGCCATGATTGAATGGCGGAGCAGACTCGATGGGCCAAGTGGCCTAATTCTGCTCCTATGTCTTATGGTCTGTTGGCAGACCTATTGAAAGCAAGGTGCAAATGTTTAGCACCTGAAGACAAAGGGAAAGGCAGCTGGGTCTTATGGATTCAAAGAATCAGGATAAAGACAAAGCATGAGAGAGAGAGAGAGAGAGAGAGAGAGAGAGTGAGCAGGTGAGCAAGCAAGCAAGTGAGTCTGTCCCAGAGAGTCAGGCAGGAAACAACAGAGGAAAAAGGATATTTTCTGTTCGCTACCAGGCAGGGTGCAGATGGGAGGTCATTCAGGAATCAGGATCTGTGGAGAATTAGAGACACTGGAATATTCATGATCAGGAGGCGGATTTGCCTGAGTGGGCCTTGCTGTTGGAAGTCAATTCAGGGATTCCCAGAAGACTGAGGGAACTTTTTAAAGAATATTTTATTGAAGTCATATAAACAAACAAAAGCAGAAGAACAACAAAAAACTTTACAAACAAACAACACTCACTCCCCCTGCTTCTCTAATAACACCCCATTCTCACATCCCACCTTCCCCATTTTAACCCCCTTCCCACCCCCGCAATCCGCCCCTACCTGCTGACCCCTCTAACCTCCTTAAAGAACTCCTTAAAGAAGGGCAGCACGGTAGCATGGTGGTTAGCATAAATGCTTTACAGCTCCAGGGTCCCAGGTTCGATTCCCGGCTGGGTCACTGTCTGTGCGGAGTCTGCACGTCCTCCCCGTGTGTGCGTGGGTTTCCTCCGGGTGCTCCGGTTTCCTCCCACAGTCCAAAGATGTGCGGGTTAGGTGGATTGGCCATGCTAAATTGCCCGTAGTGTCCTAAAAATTAAGGTTAAGTGGGGGGTTGTTGGGTTACGGGTATAGGGTGGATACGTGGGTTTGGGTAGGGTGATCATTGCTCGGCACAACATCGAGGGCCGAAGGGCCTGTTCTGTGCTGTACTGTTCTATGTTCTATGTTCTAATTCAATAAAAGGGCAGCACGGTGGCGCAGTGGGTTAGCCCTGCTGCCTCCCGGCGCCGAGGTCGCAGGTTCGATCCCGGCACTGGGTCACTGTCCGTGTAGAGTTTGCACATTCTCCCCATGTTTGCGTGGGTTTCGCCCCCACAACCCAAAGATGTGCAAGGTAGGTGAATTGGCCACGCTAAATTGTCCCTTAATTGGAAAAAATGAATTGGGTACTCTAAATTTATTTTTAAAATTTCAATAAATGACTTCCACCTCCAGGTGAACACATCCACCGATCCCCTCAAGACAAACCTGACCTTTTTCACCAGATCGCTCACCCACACTCCCACTTTTGGCAGTCCAAGTCCCACCACCAGAGCAAAATCCATCTCCGGGCTATCAGGGAGGCAAAGGCCAATACAGCGGCCTCTCTAACCCCTGGACTCCTGGGTCTTCTGACACCTCGAATATCACCACCTCTGGACTCAATACAACCTACACACTCAACACCTTGGATATCAAGCCGGTGAACCCCTGCCAGAACCCCTTTAACCTTGGACATACCCAGAACATGTGGATGTGATTCGCAGGCCTCCCCACACTCTGCTCACACCTATTCTCTATGACTCAAAGAACCTATTCATCCTTGCTATCATCATATGCACCCTCTGTGTCACTTCAAACTGGATGAGGCTTAGCCTCGCACACGTCAAGGACATGTTCACTCTCCACAAGCCTTTGCCCACATCTCGGTCCCCTTCTCCCCTCCCAGCTCCTCCTCCCACTTACACTTCATGTCCCCTACCAGAGCTCCCTCCCAAATCATCAACTTATTTTCGACATCGGAAACGTTTTCCTCGCCTAGGTCGTCCCACAACCGACCCCGGTCTTGCAACCCTGGGGCGGCAGCCATGAAGAGCGGCATCTCTCTCCTTACAAAGTCTCGGAGTTGTAGGTAGCTAAAGCCGTCCCCCCTGGGCAACTCATACTCTTCCTCCAGGTTCTCCAGCTTCGCAAATTTGCCCCCTATGAACAGATCGCCAAATCGCTCAATCCCTGCCTGCCTCCACACCCTAAACCTTGCACCCAAACCCCCTACCCCCACAAACCTATGGGTATCGCAGATTGGTGCCCATACCCCGCAGTCTCAAATGCTGCTTCCACTGTCCCCACACCCTTAGGGCCGACACCACCACTGGGCTTAACTGGCCGGCAAGAACAACAGAGGAGCCGACAACAAAACCCTCAAACATGTTCCCCGGTCATGATGTCACCTCCATCCGACCCCACGCCAACTCCTCCCCTGTGATCTATTTCTTAACCATAGCAATACTCGCCACCCAGTAGTAATTCATCACATTCGGCAGGGCCAACCCCCCACCACCCACTGCCTCGCCCCCACTCCTGGAAAGCCCTCCTAGCCCACGGGGTCGTCCCCGCCCACACAAATCCAGAGATCAGTGCATTGATCTTCTTCAAAAACTACCATGGAACGAAGAGTGGGAGGTGAGGAAACAACTTTTGACAGACCTTTGGTGATGCGACCATCAATTCACGCAAAACAAGGAGTAGAAGTAAACTGTGGCTTTAATCGACTCGAACAGTGCCTGCCTGCGACAGCTCTGCTACTGAGAGCCACCTACAGAGCTACTGCTCTTTATACCTCCCCTCAAGGGGTGGAGCCAGGGGCGGAGCCCACAAAGGCACCAACATGATACATTCCAGGTAATATCTTACAATGGTCCATAGATGGAGCCCTCATGGGCAACAGTGTGATACATCTACATACATGGTGAATGGTTAATGCAATACGTTCACCACATTTAGATGTTACAACTCAGCGGAATAGAGAAATAAGCTGTGGGAAGCTGGGAGCAACTTTGGGCTATTTCCTGTCAAGACTCCAATTCTGCAGAGAGTGCAGTGTAATGTATAAATCAGGCACAGGGGGCTGGATTCTCCGCTCCATGACACCAAATTCGCGTACGGCGACAGGGCGGAGAATCCGTTTTGCCGCAAAAGTTGGGAGGGGCACCGGTTTTTGAATTCTCCGCCCCCTGAAAAGTGGCATATCCGAGGAGTGCGCCGCGCCGATTATACACAGCCCACCTGAGGCCCACCCCACCATGCTCTGAAACCAGCCGAGTTTCCAATGGCGTGGGTTAAGTGTGCTCACACCGTTCGTGAACTCGACGTGGCGGCTGCAAACTCAGTCCGGGGCTGCCACAGTTGGGGGAGGGCTGATCCGCCGGCATGCAGGGCTTCATTCGGGGCTGGGGGGCACCGTGGGTGGGCGGTCCGGGGCGTGCGAGCGGCCGAAGGGGGACACCACTTTAGTGGTCCGGGTCCGTGGGCTGAGCCGCCATGGAGCACGTTGCAGCCATTGCAGGCCGCTGCCCTGCACATGCGTGGCCTTGGAACCGGAAGTCTTGAGGGCCGTATCGGCAACTAGAGCTGCGAGCTCTACGCTGCCTCCCTGCACCCCCAGCAAAACAGGAAATCGGTGGCCGTTTTACACCAGTTATCCTGGCGTAAAAGACCACCGTTTTCAAGCCGGCGTGGGGACTTAGTCTCCAAAACGGAGAATCCAGCCCCACGGTTTTCAGTCGCATTAGCAACTTAAGGAGGACATCATTTCTGTACTTTAGCATATTATTTGTCTATTAAGTAATATTTAGTCAAGGTTGATTTCACTTTGTCTGTTCCACTAAAAGTCTTAAAATGTAAAATCTTGCGCTCACTAGGTTGGTCACTGGGAATTCAAATCTCTTTTAAAAACTCATCAGTCCCTATAGAGATCGTAACAGCAGTTTCTGAGTTTCTGGTGTCATTCTGGAATTCTATCTACTAATGCATGACTTTAAGGGCAGACAAAGGATATCAAACATAATCATGCCTGGAAGAAATATTCCAATAGTAGAGCCATGAAGCACAGGTCAAAAGAAAGGTTTCTGTCTGTTTCTGCTGCTTCAACAATTGCATTATTTTTCTCAAAACAGAATCACACAATATGACAAGCCTGTAGTATAGTCAAGAAGAAAAATTGATAACTATGTTTATTTTAACTCAGATATATGTCCGACCTTGCCAGAAAGCCAGAGGTAAGGTTTGTCATCCAGACCTGTCCTCAAAATTACATAGTTTTGCATGAGAAGGAAAAGGCTTTAGGGATTTGTCCAAAGCTTTGAACAAAAAAGCATCAATCTAAATTTGTAATTTGAACATGGCACGCAATACCATCCTTCATCATTAGCCTGCTAAAAAGCAGGTTCAGCTCATAAATCTTTTATTTTCTTGGTAATCTTTGTATGTTCTAAGTCAAATGTTATGGCTTCAAATCCATGTCAATGCTTGAACATATTGGGCCGTAACTTCCTCAGAGTGACATTCAACATTGGATTGCCACTCTGTACCCACTTAACGGCGTTAAATTTCTTCCTCATCTGTCTCGCCCAGCCTTCCTGACTCAGGTCGGATGAAATTCAAGCAGCGGGTCCCTGGCTCTTGCGTCGGAATCCAAAAGAATCACGGCAAAGGAGAACAAGCTCCCCTTTTTTTACAGCACTAGCTGTCGGAAAGCGGATGAATTTAAAGGTTCCATTGAAAATAATAGACCAGAGAGAAGCTAAATGTCGAAGGTAAGTGGATGGGATTGGAAGGGTTGGGATGGGGGGGAGAAATTGAACAGCAGGCGATGGATATAACCGAGTCGGGGTGAGGGGGGTCAGGTTGGGGGGGGGGGGGGGAGATGGGGTTTGCAGAGCCCAGGTGGGGCGGGATTGTTTGTGAGGGGTCAGATCAGGGGAGGGGGGGATTGATGTTGGGGGTTGATGTTGGGGGTCAAGTCGTTGGGAGGGGAGAGGGGGGTGTTGCCCAGCTGAGTCGGTTTGGCAGGAGAGGGAAGGAAATTCCGTGCACACGGGCTGTCGGGGGTTATTAATAATACAATCTCTATTGGTGTCACAAGTAGGCTTACTTGTGCAATTAAGGTACTGTGAAGACCCCCTAGATGCCACATTCCGGCGCCCGTTCGGGTATACTGAGGGAGAATTCAGAATGTCCAATTCACCTAACAAGCACGTCTTTTGGGACATGGGAGGAAACCGGAGCACCCGGAGGAAACCCACGCAGACACTGGGAGAACGTGCAGACAGTGACCCAAGCCGCGAATCGAACCCGGGTCCCTGGCACTGTGAAGCAACTGTGCGACCGTGCCGCCCAGAAAGTCCCCTGTGAGGTTGGGTGTGTGAAATAGTTACATTGAAGTTAGAAGTGCTTTTATTTCTTACAAAGAGTAACTATTAGCATTTCACTGGCAGAAACCATCCGAAGTTAGCGATTTGAATCGCTTTGTTGGATGGCTCCCCACGCAGCACAATTGTTCAGAGGAAGTTAGCACTTCTGCATAATTGCTACGTAATCCCTTAGCCTGGGAATTTCTGAGAAGGATTCCCCAGCGCAGTGCTGGGGAGCCAGAAAGTTCTCAGCTGACACTCTCATGCAGTACAAAGGGAATGTTCAAACATCAGAAGAGTAGTCCTTTGAATAAATGGTCAACAAAAGCCCTATCTATCTGCTCCAGTGGCTGGGATGGATACTTATGGCCCTCTTCAAGGAGAAAGGCAATGTCCTGATTTACTGGCCAACACCGCTCCCTCATTGAACAATACTAAAAATGAGTCAAATGGGCATTCATTACATTGCTGTGTGTGAACAGTGAGATCATGCTTGTGAATGTAATGGCTACCATAGTGACTGATATCATAACCTTCAAATTAGTTAAATACACAGTAAGCACTGTAGAAATGTTGCTGAAATGTCATGAGACATTGTATAAATGCAAGTCTTTTCTTCTGGGCATACTGAGATGTTGAAAACCCATCACAAGTAATTATATTCGTGGTATATATTTTCTGCAGATTCATAACTAATCGAGACTGGTGGACACAGGGAAAAAACATTCAGGGTGGAGATAACAGGTGACAGAGCAGAGGAAGAGACGGAATGAAAAATGATGAAGCAGATCGACAGATGGAGACTAGATAGAAGGAACAATGGTAAGGAATAAAGGGGACGAGAGTCAGAACGGTAACTGCAGATCAAAAATGAGCAGAAATCAAAACGAAAGAAAAAATAAACCATAAATAATTTACAGGAATTAGTTCCAGTTAATATTACTGAAGTAGGAGGGTTCGGAGAGGTTTAATCCATCTACTTCCTTCTGTCCCCAATGCTAGTATTTCAGAAAGCAAGATAAAGTCCAAAACTATAGCAGGCGGCCTGGAACCTGGAAAAGCAGATGGACGGTCATTCATGACTCATAGCGATTAAATCTCCAGCAGAGACGACAAGCAGTTTAAACTGGTATAATCAATCAAACAGGTAATTAATGAACTAGGAATCCCTGACCTGTACATTAAATTTAATATGTAATGTATTAATGCTCTCTGAATGTTTTCTGAAGACACACTCCTGTCGTTAATGTATAGGACGGATTGACCCATCTTCAACTAAAAAAATTAATTCAGCACATTTCAGGGAGATAAAACAGAATTGCAACTAATACAATAACTAAGGCTTGAACATTGTGGCAAAAATAATTAAAGAGCCTCCAAAAACAGATGCAGAGATTGTGATGTGTGATTAGCCTGTGCCCTTCTGATGAAGGCAGGATGCAAACTTTCTGCTGCCCGCTAGTTTACATGATAATTGCAGACACGTTGGAGCACGGCTGCACTCCTATGCGGAGGTGCAAATTGGTGAAAGGCGAGTTCAGGCCAGCCTGCAGTACTTAAAGCCAGTCTGTAGCTCTTAAAGACAAAGCACACTTTGACTGAAGGAAGTGTTGGAGGTCAATGCGCTTCATAAGAACATAAGAACTAGGAGCAGGAGTAGGCCATCTGGCCCCTCGAGCCTGCTCCGCCATTCAATGAGATCATGGCTGATCTTTTGTGGACTCAGCTCCACTTTCCGGCCCGAACACCATAACCCTTAATCCCTTTTTTCTTCAAAAATCTATCTATCTTTACCTTAAAAACATTTAATGAAGGAGCCTCAACTGCTTCACTGGGCAAGGAATTCCCTAGATTCACAACCCTTTGGGTGAAGAAGTTCCTCCTAAACTCAGTCCTAAATCCCCTTATTTTGAAGCTATGCCTCAACTGGGAAAGACAAAAGAATGTTACAGCATGGCAGAAAGTGGGCTCCAAGGTTCTCCAATATAGCACTCAAGGTCTTAGTATGGGTGGTGGATGGGAAGATATGGGTCCTTAATCCATAGGGGACTAGGGGGTCAGTCAAATACTGAAAAGGTAGTGGGAGCAATAACCCAAAGGACAAGACATGTACAATGTCACTGCAAGTCCAATGACATTACCCCAAGTGTTCAAGGTCAGTGAATTCATCACATCCCACCAAGTGGACCAAACAAACACTGCTTAATGCATCACACCTCTTCACTCACCTAATAACTCACTCATACTTCATCTCACCCTTCTGGTCGCTGCAAGTCTCACATCCACATCTTGCAGCTTGACCTCACTGCCAGCCATTCAACTGACAAAGACATCACCAAAATCCTTGGGCACAATTCCCTCTCCCTTGTGAGATAAGTTGGTGCATAACAAGGGGCAACAGGAGCTGACTGGTGGAGGACATGCAGATTGATTATCACCTTATCCTGATGGAAGGGAAAGTGTCCATTATGCTTAGAGCAGATATGACTGAAGCCAAGATCAGCCTGGTGGTTGTATGAATCAAAGATGATATTATGCTCATACCGAATTCTTCTTCTCACATCCAATTCCCCCTTCATCCCACTACCTCTGCTGATTAACAAGCTGCAGACAATTCAACAGGACTTGCTTTCCTCCCAAACAAAAAAACAACCCTCACCACAATTTATGTCTTTCCCCTTTCAGACACGCAAGAACCACAACCTGGCCAGGCAGTGGTACTGGACAAAAGGAAGAAGAGACTAATGATGATAAAACAACATCATCAGCACTCACTTTCACAGTCACTAACTCAAATACTAACACAGGGCAAATTTTAGACGGAGGAATAGAGGCGAGATCTGCACATGGTGAGACACTGGGCTGGAGTAACCTGTACCCAGGGCAGGAGGAAAGGGTAATACTGATGTCAGATCACCAGAGGTTGAGATCACACATGAGTTTTGCTGTGGAGGAATTAGATGAGGACTTCGATGGGACAGTCGGCAGAAAAAGATTGATGGGGATGCACGAGAAATGCTCGGTCACTGACAGGCCTGCAAGAAAGCCTGTGGTCAATTGCCAAGGAACTTGGTGGGTTCCACACCACCCATACATGGGGCTTTGGGCAGAGCTTGCAAATGGTGGACAGTTCCATGAGAAGACTCTCGAACCCGCATCTGATGTCGATGCCTCAGCTTCTAGTGCAGTAGAAGGAGAGATCTCCCAACATCCAAGTGCTGCAGTGGGAGTCTCAGCTTGTTGTCATGCAGGCTCAAACTGCTGACATCATGGCTGTGGATACCAGTGTTCACAGGGGTTTGTAGGGTCTCATAGTCCAGTTGTCCTGCAACATATTTCTCAGATAGCTGAGGGGTTATTGCTGGGAGTGTGGTGAATTATAAACACTAATAATCCACACTATTGTACAACATGTGTTGAGCCTGTACCTTGTATCAGATCATGTGTAGTCGTGCAGCTCTATTCATAGGGCGAGATAGTAGGAGCTTGTACTGAGCTCCACTCTTGGCTCCGCCCATGGCTCCTCCCCCTAACCAGAAGTATAAAGGTTGCTGTTGTGAGCTTGCCTGCCAGTTCATCAAGAGTTCATCTTGTCACAGGCAGGCTCGTTGTAAGACGATCAAAATCACTGTTCGCTTCTAACCACGTGTCGCGTGAATTGATGGTCTCATCAATTTAATCGTCTTAAGAAACAGTAAGGAATGACCATGGAATCAGCCCTCAAACCTGATCGACTGGAACTCGACCCACAGGATGCAGAGGCGAAAGAAATCTTTTCACACTGGCTCCGATGTTTTAAGGCCTACCTGTCTGAAGCAAGCACTACAGAAACTACGGAGGAGCAGAAACTCAGTCTACTGCACGCAAGGGTGAGCCATCGTATATCTACTCAACTTAATTGTACCGGCTCATATACAGAGGCCCTGGCCCTGTTCGACAGAATGTACGTGAGGCCCGTCAATGAGGTCTACACGCCACGTTTTTACTATTCGCTGCCAGCGCCCCACGGAATTGCTAGAAGAATTCCTAAGAGACTTAAAAACCTTATCCCGGGACTGTAATTACCAAGCTGTAAATGCTGCAGAACATAGGGAACTCGCTGTCCGCGATGTATTTGCTGCAGGCCTCAGATCCAATTATGTGCGCCAGCGGTTGCTTGAGAAGGGGGCCCAAAACTTAGAAGACACTGTAGAACTCGCCACTACTATGGAGGTCTCGTTTCGCAGCCTCACCTCGTTCACCGCGGACTCCGCGACGCCGTCATGGGCCCCCCGACAAGCGACTACCCCAGGCCTGCGCCGCGCGGCCACCCAGCCACTATGCTACTCCAGTCTGCCACTTTTGTGGCCAGCCCCAGCACCCGCAGCAGCATTGCCCGGCCCGCAACGTGACCTGCAGCAGCTGCGGTCACAAAGGACACCATGCCAGAGTATATCTGGCGAAGAAAGCTCCACCCTCAAACCCTCCCGCAGCCCAGAGCACTCGCTCCCTGAATTCGCAGGCCCGCAGGCCCCGTAACGCCTGTACTCCGACTCTGCCCCCACCCACTACGTGCGACCCATGGGGGCCGCCATCTTGGCAAACCCCCACCACGCGGCCGGCCACGTGCGACTCATGGGGGCCGCCATCTTCCTCGCTGTCCACCACGTGCGATCCACGGGGGCGGCCATCTTGGGCTCCATCCTCTCCAAACTCGGCAACTCAGATCGAAGACTGCGACCTCAGCGGGCATTCATCATCACGGGGCCACTCCAGCACAGCTGATCGAGCCGCAGACTACCCACAACTCAGCGCGGTCACATTGGACCAGTCGCGTCCGAAACACCTCCGCAACTCCATGATGACCGTTGAAATCAACGGGTACAGTGCACCGTGCCTCTTCGACTCTGGGAGCACCGAGAGCTTCGTACACCCAGATCTGGTAAAACTATCTCCCTCGCTTCGGGCTCCCACTCTGTTCACCTCCAAGGGCGCACCGTCGCGACCCTAACGATCCAAGGCGCTAGCTACTCTAATTTTCAACTATACATCCTGCCCGAACTCTTCGCCCCACTCTTACTGGGACTCGACTTCCAGTGTAACTTCAAAAGTCTCACCCTCAGCTTCGGCGGGCCCCTGCCCCCACTCACTATCTGCAGCCTAACCATGCTGCGCATCTCCCCCCCTCCGCTCTTCGCCAATCTCACTCCAGATTGCAAGCCAGCAGCTACTCGCAGCAGGCGATACAGCCTACAGGATAGGGTCATTATCCGATCGGAGGTCCGACGGCTGCTCAGTGAGGGGATCACAGAGGCCAGTAATAGTCCCTGGAGAGCTCAGGTGGTGGGAAAAATTTTGCATGGTCGTCGACTATAGTCAGACCATTAATCGGTTTACGCTCCTCGATGCGTACCCCCTCCCCAGGATTGCAGTCATGGTGAATCAGATCGCCCAGTATCGTATTTACTCCACGGTGGATCTGAAGTCTGCATACCACCAGCTCCCAATCCGCCCGGAGGACCGCCTCTACACGGCGTTCGAGGCCGATGGCCGCCTCTTCCATTTCCTCCAGGTTCCCTTTGGCGTCACGAACGGAGTCTCAGTGTTCCAACGAGCAATGGACCGAATGGTGGACAAGTACAGGCTGCGGGCCACGTTTCCGTACTTGGATAACGTCACCATCTGCGGCTATGACCAACAGGACCACGATGCCAACCTCCATCGATTTCTCCAGACGGCCCAGAAACTCAACCTCACTTACAACATGGAGAAATGCGTTTTCCGCACAAACAGACTGTCCATCCTCGGCTATGTCGTGGAAAACGGAGTCCTGGGCCCCGACCCGGACCGTATGAGCTCCCTCTCCCTCATTGTCCCAAGGCCCTCAAACGGTGCCTGGGATTCTTTTCATACTATACCCAGTGAGTCCCTCAATATGCGGACAAAGACCGCCCACTATTTAAGGCCACACTTTTCCCCCTGTCGACTGAGGCTCGCCAGGCCTTCAACTGCATCAAGGAGGACATCGCCAAAGCGGCCATGCGGGCGGTGGATGAATCCGTCCCTTTTCAGGTTGAGAGCGATGCCTCAGAGGTAGCTCTTGCAGCCACATTGAATCAGGCAGGGAGACCAGTCGCATTTTTCTCCCGTACCCTCTCCGCTTCAGAAATTCGACACTCCTTGGTCGAAAAGGAAGCACAAGCCATTGTGGAGGCTGTACGTCACTGGAGGCATTACCACGCAGGTAGAAGGTTCACCCTCATCACCGACCAAAGATCGATTGCCTTCATGTTTGACAACTCGCAAAGGGGCAAAATTAAAAATGATAGAATCCTGAGGTGGAGGATCGAACTCTCCACCTACAAATACGATATCATGTATCGACCGGGGAAGCTCAACGAGCCCCCAGATGCCCTGTCCCGTGGCACGTGCGCCAGCACGCAGAGCGACCGCCTGAAAGCCATCCACAATGACCTCTGCCACCCGGGGGTCACCTGGCTCGCCCACTACGTCAAAGCCCGAAATCTACCTTTCTCCACTGAGGAGGTAAAAGCCATCACCAGGGATTGCCCGATCTGTGCGGAGTGCAAACCGCACCTCGATAGGCCAGACAGGGCCCATCTGGTAAAGGCCTCCCGGCCCTTTGAACGCCTGAGCATCGATTTCAAAGGGCCATTCCCCTCGACTAATCGGAATGTGTACTTCCTGAACGTCATAGACGAGTTCTCCCGCTTCCCTTTTGCTATCCCGTGCCCCGATATGACCTCCCACACAGTCATTAGGGCCCTGCATAGTATCTTCACCATGTTCGGTTTCCCCAGCTACATACACAGCGACCGGGGTTCGTCCTTCATGAGCGACGAGCTGCGTCAATACCTGCTCGGCAAGGGCATCACCTCGAGCAGGACTACCAGCTACAACCCCAGGGGGAACGGGCAGGTGGAGAAGGAGAATGCGACGGTCTGGAAGACCGTCCTACTGATCCTCCAGTCCAGGAATCCCCCGGTTTCCCATTGGGAGGAAGTCCTCCCCGACGTGCTCCACGTTTTAGGTCCCTCCTATTTACCGCCACCAACCAGACCCCTCACGAGTGGCTCTTTGTTTTTTCCAGGGGCACTACCACGTGGGCTTTGCTCCCAGCATGGTTGAAGACACCGTGCCCGGTACTCCTCCGGAAGCACGTCAGGGCGCACAAAACTGACCCACTCGTAGAAAGAGTGCTCCTACTCCACTCAAACCCCCAATACGCCTTCATAGAGTACCCTGACGGCCGTCAGGACACTGTATCCCTCCGGGACCTAGCGCCGGCAGGATCGAATCCCGCCACTACCACCGCCGAAGTACCCCTCACACTACACCCCACCCAACTCGTCGCGCCCCACGCCCCCGCACCTACCGGGTCGCTGCACATGTTCCGCGCACCCGCTCCCACAAGCTTCCAGCACCCCCAGTCCCCAGTCGAACCAGACGGGTACGAAGCTCGGACAGAATCACCCACGGAGTCCGCCATCGTACCCCAACCAACCGTGATCGTCCAGACACCAGAAGAGGCTGCAACCCCGGTGCTCCGCCGATCACAACGGACAACTCGACCACCGGACAGACTCAATTTGTAAGCCATCACCCCCGCCGAACTTGATTTTTTTTCACAGGGGGGGTGAATGTGGTGAATTATAAACACTAATAATCCACACTGTATTGTACAACATGTATTGAGCCTGTACCTTGTATCGGACCATGTGTAGTTGCGCGGCTCTACCCATAGTGGGAGATGAGGAGCTTGTACTGGGCTCCACCCTTGGCTCCGCCCATGGCTCCTCCCCCTAACCAGAAGTATAAAGGTTGCTGTTGTGAGCCTGCCTGCCAGTTCATCAAGAGTTCATCTCGTCACAGGCAGGCTCTGTTGTAAGACGATTAAAACCACTGTTCGCTTCTAACCACGTGTCGCGTGAATTGATGGTCTCATCAGGGAGA
>NC_052156.1:127008406-127085559 GCF_902713615.1 Scyliorhinus canicula
GGAGGTGAAGAAGAAGAATAAGAGTAAGAGAGCGAACTGACCTTGGGGACTCTGCTTTATACCCCAAGGGGTTTTGCGCCCTTCTGGGTGGACCCTGGACTTGGTCCCAATTAATTGGACCATGTCCCAATCGTTTGTATCGATTCATTCGGCCCATCAAGTCTGCAGCGGCCCTTAGCAGTACTACGGAAAAAACCAAGAATTATGAGTTTGGATTGACTCTTGAGGACATGCTGTGAGACAGACTTGTGTGCAGATTGAGAAATGAGACAATCCAGAGATGATTGCTAACGGAAAGTTCTGTAACTCTCAAACTTGCTGTTGAAATAGCAGTTTCAATGGAGTTGGCAGCAAAAGAAGCTTCCCAAATTGGAGCTGGCACTAAAATATACAAGATGAATACTGAGAAAAGAAGAGATCTCAACATGCAAGCATGCCATAAGTGTGCCCAGATGGGGCATTCTCCACAAAAATTTTGGTGTCACGAAAACAAGCTGTTACTATTTCAAGGAAGGTCACAATTTGCAGGGCCAGACAAAAACCTCAAACTTCAGCACGGTAGCATAGTGGGCAACAAGGTAGCATAGTGGTTAGCACAATTGCTTCACAGCTCCAGGGTCCCAGGTTCGATTCCCGGCTTGGGTCCTGTCTGTGGGTCACTGTCTGCGTGTGTTTCCTCCGGGTGCTCCGGTTTCCTCCCACTGTCCAAAGATGTGCGGGTTAGGTGGATTGGACATGGTAAATTGCCCTTAGTGTCCAAAATTGGGGTTACTGGGTTATGGAGATAGGGTGGAGGTGTGGGCTTGGGTAGGGTGCTCTTTCCAAGGGCCGGTGCAGACTCAATGGGCCGAATGGCCTCCTTCTGCACTGTAAATTCTATAAAATCTTCAAGATAGGTAAATGCAAGAACACACCCAAATTCACAGAAAGGGTATACAGAATGACCAAAGACAATGAAAATTCCCAGGAAGACATGATGTTTACGTAGATTGAAGAACTAAAACGTAGTATATTATCGATGCAAGGTGATATGCAGAGATTTTGGATCTATACGAAACTAAATGGGAACAAAATTAAAATGGAAGTATATACGGGAGTCACTGCATCTCTCATCTCTGAAACATTATATCAACAAAACTTCAAGAACGTACAGCGAAAACCATCTGATATAATCTTGAGAGCACACACGGAAAGGATAGTTCAAGTAAAGGGTTATACCCTGATGCAGGTTGAAGTAAATGGTCAATCTGAAAAATTGCTGTTACATGTGGGAAAAAGATATTTTCCTGTACTTTTCAGAAGAACATGGTTGGACAAAGCAAACTAAATCGGAAAGCTGTGAACCAATTGGTTTTTGGAAAGAACACATTACAGAAACTCTTAGAAATAGAAAACATTTGAAAACACTTTAGGGCAAATGACCGATAAAACCTGATAACACCCCTAAATGTGTAAAGGCAAGAACTGTGCATTTATGATCCCGGTGGTTGGGGACTAGACTCACAGATTGACGAAAGAGTAGGTCAATGTCAGTCTTGCCCTAGGATACAAGACATCAGCAGTGCCAGGGTACCACCCTGCCCAAAGGGCATGCACCTGAGGGCCTCCGATCCCTTAGGAGACCCCCACGAGTGCCATTCCATCTGGTCCCCGTTTGTGCAGACCAATACTGAACAGCACACTGGGCAGGATTCTTCGGAAACCGGAGGGGCGGGCAACTCCGGCGCGAAGGAGTGGCGTGAACCACTCTGGCGTCGGGCCGCACCAAAGATGCAGAATCCTCGGCAACTTCAGGGGCTAGGCCGGCGCCGGAGTGGTTTGGGCCGCGCCGGCCGGCGCGGAAGGAACTTGGCGCCGTGCCGAAGGGCCTCTGCCAGCCTGTGTGAGTTAGCACATGTGCGGGAGCGCCAGCGTCTGCTGGCGTCATCCCAGCGCATGCACAGGGGGGGTTCATCTCCGCACCAGCAATCGCGGACCGTTACACCAGCCGGCGCGGAGGAATAGAGTGCCCCCACGGCACAGGCCTGCCCGCGGATCGGTGGGCTCCGATCACGTGCCAGGCCACCCCCCGGGGCCAGATCCCCCGCTCCCCCCCTCCCCCCAAGGACCCCGGTGCCTCCCGCGGAGCCAGGCCCCGCCGATAAATACCTGTTGTAGAGAATTGCCGTGGGGGGGCGCGCTGCTAACGGCCCCCGACCGGCGCAGCACGATTCCCCCCCCCCGCCAAATACCCACCGCCTGAGAATTCGGCAGCTGGAGGGGGCGGGATTCACGCCGACCCTGGCAAAGGAGATTGATTCCATGCCTCGGGTAACTTGGGAATCTGCACATTTAAAGAGAGACTAGCTGTCTCCCACTTTAGATCTCGCGAGGCTTTGCGAGCTGTGTAGATCCCGGGAGCGGGGTTTTCTGGCTTCAATTTGCCATGCTGTGCCTCGGCGAGCTGCTTTTCGGGTGCAGTTTGACCGTTCAATCACGCCCTATATCTCTTACCTTAATGTATGCTTTAGCATTGGGCAGTAATTGGTCAACAAAGCTGTCTGTCACTTGGAGTTGAGGTTCCTTAGTCAAAGGCTTATTCAGTTTTCCTAGTTCAGGTTAACATTCATGTTATAGGGCGGCACGTGGAACAGTGGGTAGCACTGCTGTCTACGGGGCTGAGGACCCGGGTGCGAATCCTAGCCCTGGGTCACTGTCTGTGTGGAGTTTGCACATTCTCCCCGTGTCTGCATGGGTTTCACCCCCACAACACACAGATGTGCAGGGGAGGTAGATTGGCCACGCTAAATTGCCCCTTAATTGGAAAAATAATAATTGGGTACTCTAAAATTTTTTTTAAACCATTCACGTTATCTCTTTATTCTGTGGCGGGAGAAGCACAAAATAATAAAATAATTTTATTTCCACTGCACTTTGAGTCTGATAACCAAATGTTAATATGTTTATAGTTATAAAAGTTATAAACATTTGTGTTCCAAATTACATTTCCAGATTTTCTAACATATCTATTAATGAATTATTTTACGGACTCCATAAGTGCAGGCGGTTTTAGTTTAGGCAGGTACTATGGTCAGCGCAGGCTTGGAGGGCCGAAGGGCCTGTTCCTGTTCTGTATTGTTCTTTGTTCTCTTTGTTCTTATTTATTCTTTAATTGTCTCACAATTAAGGCTTAACTAACCTGGGTGGTTTCCAATAATACTGGTTTGTTCTTATTAAAATGGCTTCCATCAATTTTAGCAGAAAGTGCTTAAGAATGTATTAATTCAGAGACACGCACCTCAGGTGGCTCTCCTCCAGACCATAACCAAATAGGCACTTTTAGGCGAATTTTGCCTCACAATTCAAAAGCAACTCAACCCTAACCGAGAAAGAAAAGGAATAGAACCAGCATGTCAGCGAACGGGAGCTCGAGGGGGTCAAAGGGATGGCAGAAGCGGCGGAAAAGGACACGAGCAACAGATGGACGAGCCAGCAGACCCACGAGGCAAGGGGGCCCCCGCCACCCAAGAGAGAGGGAGACCGACAACCCGGGCATCAGCAGCACCCCCCCCCCCCCCCCCCCCCCAATGTGGAGATGGATGGAAGGCATTCCTTATGAAGGAGGTGACCGCAATGAGAATGGCGCTAACGGTCAACGTCGAAGTGGTGGCCAATGTGGGCAACCTAGTTGGAAGAGACAGCTTCCCCAACCCCCCAGAGATCGACAGAGCGCACAGATCGCCACAGCTATAACCCAAAGCGGGGGAACAACCGGGATCAATCATCATGAAGCTACATCGATACCAGGATCGTAAGAGGATCCTGAGGTGGCCGAGACAGACCAAGGCGAGTACCTGGGAAGGACACAAATCCAGGTGTATCAGGACATTGGGGCAGTCTTGGCAAACGCAGGGCCGATTTTAATGTTTAAAAAAAGTTAAAATTTAAATTTTGCAATGTGTTCGACTACCTTTCCTATGGTCAAGTTACCACACTCCATTTAGTTATTTTCCACCTACTTGAAAGCTTTTAGATCTATAACTTTTCCCAGGTCTATTGAAAGGGCAAAGCCTGAAACGTTAACTCTGTTTCTCTTTCCTGATCTGCTGAGGATCCCCACATTTTCTGTTTTATTTCAGATTTCCAACATCTGCCCTATTTTAAGTAAAGTAAGTAGAGTTGCCATAGTCCCAGGTGACCATAGGCTGCTTTCCCATTTGAGAGAGTTGACTGGTGGTGATTTAACCTGAGGATTGTGACATTATGGGAATGTTCAGAATACATAGGGATAATGTCATATCATAATTAACCACTAGATGGAGCGAGATGCAGAACTATATAAAGCAGTAACTCACAGACTTCTGGGAGAGAACTGAAGAGAGCTGGAGGGAGCAGTGATAGAGAGTTCAGTACAGTTATGGATAGAGTGTAGAGACAAGTGTTAGTTGAGTATAGATTGTAGAGTATTAGACTATTGTTTACTTTAGGAGTAAGTGGTCAAGCTTTAATTAAGTAGTGTAAATAAATGTTAGCTGTGTTGATGAACTTAGTTTCTGTGGTCTTTGTGAACACTACAACATCCATCCTGAGAACAAGAATCACAAAGAACACCACAAGGATCACCACACCTCAGGCGAGGGACAAGGTTGAGAAGGCGGGACCTTCTTGAATAACCTTCTATAACCTCCCACCCTATTTTATTTTTGCAATAAGTTACACCTTCTTTGTTGTAAGGCATGAAATATAAAAACAATGTTCTGCAAAATGCAACACTGATGGGTAATACCAAATATCAAAGCTAACTCCTGACCACATCTGGAGGACTGTGTACAGTATTTGTCTCCTTATTTGAGGAAATAATGTAAATGCATTAGTAGCAGTTCAAAGAAAGTTTACTAGACTAATACCAGGAACAGTCAGGTTGTTTTATGAGGAAAGCTTGGAGAGGTTAGGTTTGTTTAAACGAGTAAGAGGCGAATTAAGATCCTGAGGAGTAGTCACAGGACAATAATAATAATCTTTATTGTCACAAGTAGGTTTACATTAACACTGCAATGAAGTTACTGTCATTCATGTGGAGAGTTGGTTTCCTCTTTTCAGAGACTCTAGATATAGAGGTCACTGTTTAAAAATAAGGGGTCACCTATTTAGGACAGAGCTGAGGAGAAATCTTTTCTCTCAGAGAGTCATGACTCTCTTGAACTCTCTTCCTCAAAATGCAGCGGAAGAAGGGTCTTTGAATATTTTTAAGGCCAAGCTAGATAGATTCTTGATTAACAAGGGAGGGTGAAAGGCTATCTGGAATAGGCAGAAATGTGGGGTGACCCCTTATTTGGGGTTAAGATCAGCCATGATCTTATTGAATGGCAGAGCAGAGACGAGGGGCCGAGTGGTCTACTCCTGCTCCTAATTCGTATGTTCATATAACTGTAATACAGCCAGAATGTTTCAGTGAATTTCAATTTTGGAACGCACGGTTTTGTTTCCCAGTGGAGTAAACACATGGACTGATTATCCATCAGTGATCGAGACTGGAGTTATTAAAGTCCACAATGCTGATAGGCTGAAACGTGGTTTGTTATGTTTCCAGTTGTGCAGCCAGACATATGCATCCATGTGCTGATATCATAGCGCCACAGGTGGGACTTGCAGTGTATCCCAGAACAATGCAGTTACTGTGGCCATGCACACCAGCCACAACTGGGAGGACCTGGGAAAATATGGCTCTCTGCGACTGCTGACCTTAAAAGAATTGCAAAGTAGTTTTATTTGAGGTTGCTCCCTGCTGACTGACCTGTGCACCATGACCCAGCAGTGCAACATAAATAAAAATGACAAAACATTTCCTTCCTTACAATTTTGAAACTTTGGAGGATTTTTCCAGTCTGAATCGTGCCTGGCCACATTCCGCAAGGGATGAAGGAAACTGCTGGCTGTCACAGGCCTGCTTCCGTCAGCGACATCTGTTCCCATTCTTTTAAAACAGTTGCTGAAACTCCCTCCGTAATACAGTGGAAAGTATGTCGGAATGCTTATCGTGAAACAATCTCCGTATCCAGCCATGTTATACACATGGACAGCAGTAAAGGACATTCATGATTGAGTGTTGCAATGCAGTTCTCCTATAAGGAGATTTGGTATCATTAGCAGAATAATAAATGTTAATATTCAACTTCAAAGTCAGAATATCTATCTAATCTTCTGATGCATTGTTACTGTTTAGTTTTCTTGCATTTTTGAACTGTATGTTGTGAGGCCAGATATGCATTGTGGCCTAACTTTGTCAGTGGGACTTGTACTGAGACTGCCAAAACCTATCTTAATTAGGATACAAATAGCCATCAGAGACAGTGGACTTTCATCCCATCTGTCTAATCTGGAGCGGAACCCAGATGTCATAGAGGTAAAAGAACAGAACAGTAACCAATGGACCACCCACCACCCAAACCACCCACTTACTAGGTTTATTGCTGTCATTTTAAGAAAAATGCAAATGAACAAAGTGTTCCTTTTCTTTTAAAAATAAAAAACTTGTGGAGCCTAGGTGGTATTAATCACAATATTTTAATTTAGTGAAATTCAGCTTTCTTTATACTGGCAGGTGAGAGTGACACAGCACTGACTAGAATCCAAAGTGCTGAGAGTTTCTTCTTGGATAAAGTGTCCAGATAGGGTTTCTTTACCCTAAGAATGCTACTGTAGACTGTTATGCCTGAAGGCCTGACTTCTGAACCTTGCCACCCCCCCCCCCCCCCCCCCCCTCCCCCCCCCCCCCCCCCGCCGCCCCGGGCACGATAATTCTCAGGTTAAATCACCACCAGTCAGCTCTTCCCCTCAAAGAGAAAAGCAGCCAATTGTCATCTGGGATTATGGCAACTTTACCTTTACCTTTACCTTAACCAGACTGTTATTCATAAAAAACACTAGTCTATTTTCAGATCTATATACATTCCATACTCGACACAAGGTTGTACTTCTACTTCCCAACAGATCTGTCTCTTAGTCATATTACACTGTGTCATAGTTACATCAGTTCAATCAATTCAGGTACTCCTTCACTCCTCATTTTCCTCAAATATTTATCCCAACCAAATACATACTCCTACATCTTCCCCCAAAGTCTGAGACTTGACAGGGTTTGGCTCTGTGGTGCCTTGACCAATCGCCCTGACCTTGTTCTGATTTAATTTTGAGGTTGAGTTCGAGCTGCACTCTTTCGTCGTTCGATATGGTGTCTTCCTCCTGGGTGGTTGTAGAGTTTCTACTCGTTTCTGGTTCCTTGATGCAGATCTGGATAATATGTTCAATTAATTTCCTGCCCAATGATAGCCAGGCTCCTCGGTTCCTTCTGATATTTCCCTGGTCTGTCTCAATTCTACAAGACCTTCCCTATGGAACCCTCTCTATCACAATGCCTTCTTTCTGTTGATCTTGTATCCACACTCTCTCCCTGGCTGTAGCACTTCCAAGTCTCTTGCTTTGTGCCTGAAGTTGAAATTATGTGTTTGCTTGTCTCTTAGTTGCTCCTCGCGCTTCTCAACTTTCTCAAGATCATCTGAGGCAATGTTATTTATGGTGTTTGTTGCAGAACTGGAAGTCGAGTTCACAGCCATCTTCTCGACAATATGTTCTGATGTTCTTTAGAGGTGCGGCGTGGTTCTGTAGTTAAGAAGGGCTAAGTTAATTTCTGTCTTTTGTTTCCATCAATGTCTTGATTGTTCAAACTCTTTTTAATAAGGGTATGCGTTGCACCACAAGTGTCATGAGCCACTGATTGCCTATCCAGCATGGCCTGATACATGAGATTCATGATCACCCAGACCATATGCAGTGCACAGGCAATCAACAGTATGATTGTCTGGCGCTCATTCTCTGTGATATTGTTGGCACAGAAGAAACATCGCATTTGTTCAGCATATTGGCTCCAGTCTTCAACACCGGCGTCAAATGCATCGAACCACCCAAACAGAGGCATGGGAAATCAAAGAAATCCAAACCTGGGTCCTGAAAATCAGGGAGGTGGTTCAGCTGAGTAGGTCGCAGCATCGACAGCGAACCAGTTTACTCCTCGTCGCCAGTTTAATAAGGACGGGGAGTCCACAGTGAGTAAGATAGGAAACAAAGTGGTATTTACACAAACAATATATGCACTACCTTGTAGATCCCTACTGGTTTCCTGTTCTGGTCGGTGCTTAACTGGCCAACCTTTTATACATTGACTAATTGAGATAGCCAGAACCTAGTGGGGGAGCTCGTTCTCCGCAAGGAGTTTGAGGAACATAAGCATTTCCATCCCGCAGCTCACATGTGGGATATTACACTCCTCTTTCTACTTCTCAGTTCAACTGAGGACATCAAGGCAAATTAGTCACTAGCGTGAAACCATGGGCTGGATTCTTACGCCCTGCCCTCTGCAAGATCGCCTGGGCGAGACACAGATAATGGGGAAGTCCATTGACCTCAGGTGGGATTCTCCGGTCGCCAGGCAGGCGTGGCCAGAGAATCCTGCCCCATATTTCTGTACAACATTGTAGAACAGCTCATTAGCAAACTGAGGTTCATTGCCCAACACCACAATGTCTCGGATGCCATGTGTCATGAAGATTCTTCTTGGTATAATAATAATAATCTTTCTTAGTGTCACCTGTAGGCTTACATTAACACTGCAATGAAGTTACTTTGAAAATCCCTTAGCCGCCACGCTCCGGCGCCTGTTCGGGTTCACTGAGGGAGAATTCAGAATGTCTAATTCACCGAACAAGCATGTCTTTCGGGATTTGTGGGAGGAAACCGGAGCACCCAGAGGAAGCCCATGTAGACATGGGGAGAACATGCAGACTCACCACAGACAGTAATCCAGGCTGGGAATCAAATTTGGGACCCTGGCACTGTGAAGCAACAGTGCGAACCACTGTGCTAATATGTGTATGCATGGCCGGGAGTTTGAGGTATTCCGTCCCATATCCTGCTATTGGTCCACCATCTTGAGTGGGCCGCGCGATACCAAGGCTGGCAGCCGGCCCCCTCTCCCCCATAATGCAAATCCTGCCCCTCCCCACTGCTGACAAGTAGGGGAATCCACCACTGACCATGGGAATCGTTGGGTCACCGCACCTCCCCCACAAAACGTACACATGAGGGTGACCCGATCGCCTACATTATCTCTCGTTATCCAAGGTTCCTGAAATTTGCGGTATTTATCCTTCTTCCGCACAGGAAGATGCCGGTCTTGAATTCCTTTCAACTGACATTTGAAAGCCTCCCACATGTCAGATGTTGATTTACCCTCAAACATCCTCCCCCAATCTAGGTTCTTCAGTTCCCGCCTAATTGATGCACCATCGATTGCACGCGAGGCGAGTGATTTACCAATGTCAGGCTTTAATTAACTAGAACACAGCCTGGCGATCGTCTACAGTGGAAAGGGACGATCGTCAGGCTTCTGAGCATTTATACCTCGTTGATAGAGGCGTGGTTAACTCAGCCTCTCGGCCAATCGGTCGAGAAGCACATGACCGACCAGTGCCAATGGTAAGCCGACGTTCTGGCCCAATGGCAGACGAGTATGCAGATCATATCATCACACTAATATTGTTATAATTAGCCTTCCCCCAATTGAGCACATTCACCCTAGGGCCACTCTTATCCTTGTCCACCAGCACTTTAAAACTTACTGAATTGTGGTCACTGTTCCCGAAATGCTCCTCTACTGAAACGTCTACCACCTGGCCGGGCTCATTCCCCAATACCAGGTCCAGTACAGCCCCTTCCCTAGTTGGACTGTCTACATATTGTTTTAAGAAGCCCTCCTGGATGCTCCTTACAAACGCTGCCCTGTCCAGGCAATATTGGGGAAGTTTAAGTCTCCCATCACAACAACCCTGTTGTTTTTACTCGTTTCCAAAATCTGTCGACCTATCTGCTCCTCTATCTCCCGCTGGCTATTGGGAGGTACGTAGTAAACCCCCAACATTGTGACTGCACCCTTCTTATTCCTGATCTCTACCCATATAGCCTCGCTGCCCTCTGAGGTGTCCACCGCATTTATATCCCCCTCTATCCCGCCTGAAACATCTAAATCCTAGAACATTTAGCTGCCAATCCTGTCCTTCCCTCAACCAGGTCTCTGTAATGGCAACAACATCATAGTTCCAAGTACTAATCCAAGCTCTAAGTTCATGTGCCTTACCCGTAATACTTCTTGCATTAAATCATATGCACTTCAGGCCACCATACCCGCTGTTTTCAGCAACATCTCCCTGTCTGCTCTTCCTCAGAGCCTTACTGGTCCTATTCCCCAGTTATCCCTCAATGCTTTCACCTTCTGACCTATTGCTCCGGTGCCCACCCCCCTGCCATACTAGTTTAAACCCTCTTGTGTGACACTAGCAAACCTCGCGGCCAGGATATTTATGCCTCACCAGTTTAGATGCAACCCGTCCTTCTTATACAGGTCACACCTGCCCCGGAGGAGCTCCCAGTGGTCCAGATAATGGAAACCTTCCCTCCTACACCAGCTGTTTAGCCACATGTTTAGCTGCTCTATCTTCCTATTTCTAGCCTCACTGCCATGTGGTACCGGGAGTAATCCCAAGATTACAACCCTAGAGGTACTGTCTTTTAATTTTCTGCCTAGTTCCCTGAACTCCTGCTGCAGGACCTCTTGCCCCATCCTGCCTATGTCATTAGTACGAATATGTACAACGACCTCTGCCTGTTTGCCCTCCCCCTTCAGGATGCCCGCTGCCCGTTCAGAGACATCCTGGACCCTGGCACCAGGGTGGCAACATACCATCCTGGAGTCTCTTTCACGTCCACAGAAGCGCCTATCTGTGCCCCTGACTATAGAGTCCCCTATGACTATTGCTCTTCTGCGCTTTGACCCTCCCTGATGAACATCAGAGCCAGCCATAGTGCCACTGCTCTGGCTGCTGCTGTTTTCCCCTGATAGGCTATCCCCCCACGACAGTATCCAAAGGTGTATACCTGTTCGAGAGGGGGACAACCACAGGGGATTCCTGCACTGACTGCCTGCCCTTTCGGGTGGTCACCCATTTCTCTGCCTGCACCTTGGGTGTGACCACATTTATATAACTGCTATCTATGTGCTTTCCGCCACCTGCATGCTCCTAAGTGCACCCAACTGCTGCTCCAACCGAACCATGCGGTCTGTGAGGAGCTCTAGTTGGATGCACTTTCTGCAGATGAAGCCATCCGGGATGCTGCAAGCCTCCCGGACCTGCCACATGTCACAGTCAGAGCACTGCACCCGTCTAATTGACATTGCGTCAATTAATTAGTAAACTAAATTTAAAAAAACATATTTTAAAAGTTACTGTTAACTATATGTTTTCTCGCACTAGATTTCTACTATAAATGTGAAAGCTAAATACAGTAGTCTCTGATCTTGGCTTAGATACCCCTCTAAATTATAACTAAGTAATTAAGTAATTATGTTTAATTAGTTTAACAATGCTTAATTTTTTAATTTAGTGTAGATTCCCAACCAGCCAATCAGGTCAATCACTTACCTTCCCAGGTTCTCAGATGCTCTCTGGTTCTCTCCCTGCAGATTAAAAGTTACAGGCCAGAAAAAAGAGAGAGAACAAAACAGTAGGGAAAAAGCACCTTCTCCCACTCTGCACGGATTTACCTCACTGCACCAAATTACCAAGTTCCAAATTCCCACTCTGGTTGTGTCTCACTCAGGCTGTGTCTTCTTCACTTGCGCAAAGTGAACAGGAAACGTACAGCTGAGGCCGCACATAGCCCCGAGGTGCATGCAGTTTGGGCAGGGTGGTACTGTGACACTTCAGGTGCCACTCGGGCACCCGGCACTGCCAGCCTGGCACCCTTGAAGTACCACTTGGGTGTCAGCCTGGCATTGCCAAGTGTGTTAAAACTGCCAGGGTGTTAGGTGCCATGCTGACATTTTTTGTGTGGGTTCGGTTGGGCCGGGGGATGCCCTGCGTGGGTGTTGGGGGGGGGGGGGGTACAGGGGCGGGGACACTCCCATAGTGTGTTGGGGCTTGGGGAGAGAGATCAAGGGTCGCTTTGACGGCCTCAGAGATCGGGACGACATTTTTAAATGTCGTCCCGATCTTTTGCTACACTGGGGAGTTCTTGCAAGCAGAGCTGCTCAGTGCACAAAATGGGGCTATGTGCGTCCTCGGCCGTGCGTTTCCTGTTGAGGCCCCTTATCAAACGCGAGTCGTTTGGGGAAATACACAGCTAAATGCGCTCGCTATGGGACTTTGTTCCCATTTAGTTGAATCATGCCCAAAGTTCTTTCTTACCATGTGGCTAAGTCTCTAGAATCTTATATGATTTACAATGGGGATAGGGTGGAGACGGGGTTGGTGGGGGGGGGGGGGGGGGGGGGTGGAGAAACGTTATTGCAAACAAGTAAACTCTATAAATTTTAGTTCATAAATCATAAACAACTTGTATACTAGAATGCTTAACACACTAACCTTTCTAATTGATAGTATTGGTAATCACAAATGGGTTGCCCTATTTGCAAAATTTAAATGACTGCCTCCTGATTTGTATGTGGGTGTTTTTAAGCAGCGGAGACTGAAATTTATTGTGCCACTTGCTCGATGAGCAAGAATTTGTGCATTTCTGCAACGACTGGTTTTTAAGCTTTGTCACCATTTCAGTATGTGTGTGCTTTGCGCATATTGCAGCATTTACCAGCCAGAAAGCCATGGTTACTTCCGGGAGCTCCAGCAGAATGATATGCCTAAAAGGTAGGGCCTTTAAAGGTAAATACACTGCCTCCAAGGGCTGACAACCAATGAGGAAACTGACAGTCCTTCAGTGTCACCAGTGCCAACATGTGCGCTGGCTACTGCTCGGACTGCAGGAGCCCCAAACAGCAGCCATCTTTGAAGGCCACAGAAGAGAGGTGAGTGGGGCCATCTCCTGGGGACAGTCAGGTAGGCCCCAGGAAAGGCAGGGTGTTCATTGTGAAGGGAGAAAGGGGACTCTTCCAATGAGGTTGGCCCTTGCTGCTGGGGTCTCCATGGGGTGCCTGAACAGAAGGCACCCTCCATGAGCCCCTCAGGGTATATGTGATGTTGCCCCCCCACCCCCCCCTTAAGAGCCTCAATTGGTCTAGGGACAGAGAAGCTGGCGTCAACCTTTATCACCCGACTTAATGGTGGTGGGGGGGGGGCGAGGGGGGGGGAGGAAGGTGACAGGTTCTCCACCCTGTGCCTTCGCACCCGATTATACACTAAAACCAGCCCACACCTCCACGCCTGATCCATGGTGATGGGGGTGTTTATTGGGGATGAGGAAATAAATTCCGCCCAACTTGTGCAATGTTTCCATATAGCATGAGTTGACTCTCCATGATTGATGTATTGATACAAATGATTTGGACAAGCAAAATCATCTGATTTTCTAATGATACCGAAGTAAGAGGCAGTGTGAACCATGATGAGCAATGCAACCAGATTCAGGAGGATTTTCGATTTTCAACTGAGCTACAAGTGTCTGATGCAGTTAATAGAGACTGGCATAGAGTCCATGAAAATGTATTAACTGCAAGAAAAGGTGCTGAAGTGATCAAAAGCCTATGATGAATAAACCAATAAAAACAGCTGCATAGAGATCTGCTGCAATTAAAGAACACAAATAAAGTCTATTAATGGAGAGATAGAGCGCAAAGCTAATAGGTTTGTGCTGTTGCTTTAGGACCTCTGTGTGTAGCTTCCAGCTTTGGACACCTCATTGTAGGAAAGTTATCACAGCTCAAGAAAGGGACGATAAAGATGTTTCTGAGGATCAGAGTTTTAATTCATGTGTAACGGTGAAGGCAATTGTCCATTGCCTTTAGAAAAGAAGCTCATTTGAAATTGTCCGAGTTATGAAAGGAGTTGATCCTGTGGTGAAAGATTGGAACATAGTTCAGAATATTGAAGTTAGCAAGAAAGCATTGCTTAAAAAAAGAGACATGCTGTGAAAACTTTTTCTCTTACACTCATCAGGGCAATTTATAAGAATACCAATTCTAAAGGAACAACAACTTATACTGGAAGAGAAGAGAGTACAATTATGAGTGCAAGACAAAAAGCTTTGACAGCATGCCTCTATTTTTCAGATATACTCAAGTTCTATACTATTAAATGTCCAAGAGAGAGAGAGAAATAATTTGCTGCTGTATAAAAGAAGACTGCACTTATATGGCACCTTTCATATGCACAGGCCCTCCCAACTATTTAACAGTCCATTAATTACTTTTGAAGAATAACATGGTAGAAAAACGCAATTGCCAACTTTTTTTGCATAGGGTTGTCCCACAACAGGGCACTAAGATGAACAAGCAGTTAATCTACTTAGGTGATGTGGTTGAATGCTGAATGCTGGCCAAGTCACTAGGGGAACTCTCTGTTCTTCACTGAATTGTGCCATGAATTTTTACATCCAGCTGGATAGCTGATGGGTCTCAGTCTGTTTAGATGATGTGTTCAAGTTTTGGTGCAGGGCCTGAAACACCAATCTCCCAAAAGTCCTATTACTGAGGCAACCTGAAGAAAGAAAATCAAAAGCTAAAACTTTCCACTCAAATGAATGATAGAGCTGTGACATAAGCTGCAAGAGAATAGCCATGAAGTGTGGAGGAACATTATGAAAAGGTTCATCTATGAACAGGAAATGGGTTTTTTTTCGGATCGATGACCTTATTCTGTTCTTGAGACTTCTTATGAAACAGTGTCTCGGGGTGGCACGGTGGCGCAATGGTTAGCACTGCTGCTTTCGGAGCTGAGGACCCGGGTTCGATCCAGCCCCAGGTCACTGTCTGTGTAGAGTTTGCACATTCTTCCTATGTCTGTGGGTTTTACCCCCACAACCCAAAGATGTGCAGGTTAGGTGGATTGGCCACGCTAAATTCCCCCTGAATTCGAAAAAAATAATTGGGTGCTTGAAATGTATTTTTAAAATGATACAGTATCTCACAAAGAGTGGAATTGAAGTAATTGTCCATAACATTTTGGAGAAATATCAATAAGTTTTGGAGCTTTCCCAATTAAACTGGAGGAATCAGTTGTCATTGATTTCTAATCAGGTGCCCTGAATTTAAACTGATGATGATATTAGACAAATCACTTGCTTTTTCTTCCCCCCCCCTCCCCTTTCAACCTACCTGAAGAGTTCAAGGAATTCTAAAATGTCCATGTGATTAGCTTATTCTTTTCAGCTCGCGATTTGTACGATTAGTTCATACACTCAAAATGTTCTTGTAACAAACAGACTTCTGTCATCCTCTCATGGCCAACCCACTTCCCTTGGGTTGTTATGGGTGCAGCAAAGGCTCCCAATCGCATCTCTCCAGCAGCCAACAGAAGCCTGTCACTGCAGGAGGAGGAGATTAAACAGGGTGGAAGTGCTTGAAACATCAGTATTCAATTTTGTTTTGCTCACCTCAAGCAGGTGAGAGAAAGGGCTGAGATAGGGCTGACCTATCAACACTATTTACTCTCACTCCCACCATCCAGAGATTTATGGGTTTTCCAAGAGGCTTCCTAGTTCCATCCAAGGACCAGTCCCAGGCTTTACCAGTAGTACTAAGGAGGGAAGTGAGCCAGTACCAGAACTCCACCTCCCCTCTGTAGATAACATGAGGAGCGTAAAAACATAAGACCAGGGCAGGAGGCAGAGTTCTTACAAGACTGTCACGACCCAAACTGCTTTGAGATTCAAACACAGACACCCCAATTGAGTACGACACTCTCACTATGACAAACAGTTGGCCACACATACTTAAGGATTTTTGATTAATGGGCATCTGTGCCCATTAGGAGCCTACTGTTTCTTACTCTTCTTCACCCTCCCATCATTCCTAGGGGTATCCCCAGGATCCACATCTGAGGCTGAGGCGGTCTGGTGCCTTCCACACCCTGTAGCCTGAGATGACTTTGGCGAACGTCCTCTGGGGGGTGCCTGGACATTGATGGCCCAGGCCCACTTTTGGGTAGAACGGGTGTTGCAGTGGTACCCTCTTCAGTCTGTGGGACTGGAGGTGTGTCGCTCTCATGGATGAGCAGGGGATTGCGAACCTGAATTATAGCTCCAGTATACAGGAGGTTGAGAGTAGTGAGGTCATGAGTAAGGTTTCAAGGTTGCAGGAGTGTACCGGCAGGCAGGAAGGTGGTTTAAAGTGTGTCTACTTCAACGCCAGGAGCATCCGGAATAAGGTGGGTGGACTTGCAGCATGGGTTGGTACCTGGGACTTCGATGTTGTGGCCATTTCGGAGACATAGATAGAGGAGGGACAGGAATGGTTGTTGCCGGTTCCGGGGTTTAGATATTTCAGTAAGCTCAGGGAAGGTGGTAAAAGAGGGGGAGGGTTGGCATTGTTGGTCAAGGACAGAATTACGGTGGCAGAAAGGACGTTTGATGAGGACTCGAATACTGAGGTAGTATGGGCTGAGTTAAGAAACAGGAAAGGAGAGGTCACCCTTTTTGGGGTTTTCTATAGGCATCCGAAAAGTTCCAGAGATGTAGAGGAAAGGATTGCAAAGATGATTCTGGATAGGAGTGAAAGTAACAGGGTAGTTGTTATGGGGGACTTTAACTTTCCAAATATTGACTGGAAACACTATAGTTCGAGTACTTTAGATGGGTCAGTTTTCGTCCAATGTGTGCAGGAGGGTTTCCTGACACAGTATGTAGATAGGCCAATGAGAGGCGAGGCCACATTGGATTTGGTACTAGATAATGAACCAGGATAGGTGTTAGATTTGGAGGTAGGTGAGCACTTTGGTGAAAGTGACCACAATTCAGTTACGTTTACTTTAGCGATGGAAAGGGATAGGTATATACCGCAGGACAAGAGATATAGCCGGGGGAAAGGCAATTATGATGATATGAGGCAAAATTTAGGATGCATAGGATGGGGAAGGAAACTGCAGCGGATGGGTAAATTGAAATGTGGAGCTCGTTCAAGGAACACCTACTGCGTGTCCTTGATAAATATGTACCTGTCAGACAGGGAGGAAGTGGTCGAGCAAGGGAACCGTGGTTTACTAAAGTAGTTGAATCACTTGTCAAGAGGAAGAAGGGTGCTTATGTAAAGATGAGATGTGAAGGTTCAGTTAGGGCGCTCAAGGGTTACAAGTTAACTAGGAAGGACCTAAAGAGAGAGCTACGAAGAGCCTGGAGGGGACATGAGACGTCTTTGGCAGGTAGGATCAAGGATAACCCTAAAGCCTTCTATAGGTATGTCAGGAATAAAAGAATGAATAGTGTAAGAGTAGGGCCAGTCAAGGACAGTAGTGGGAAGTTGTGCGTGGAGTCCGAGGAGATAGGAGAGGTGCTAAATGAATATTTTTCGTCAGTATTCACACAGGAAAAATACAATGTGGTCGAGGAGAATACTGAGAGACAGGCTATTAGACTAGAAGGGCTTGAGATTCATAAGGAAGAGGTGGTAGCAATTCTGGAAAGTGTGAAAATAGATAAGTCCCCTTAGACTGATAAGATTAGACTGGAGTCCAGTTACTAGTGGTGTACCACAAGGATCAGTTTTAGGGCCACTGCTGTTTGTCATTTTTATAATGACCTGGAGGAGGGCGTAGAAGGATGGGTGAGTAAATTTGCAGATGACACTAAAGTCGGTGGAGTTGTAGACAGTGCGGAAGGATGTTGCAGGTTACAGAGGGACATAGATAAGTGGCAAATGGAGTTTAATGCAGAAAAGTGTGAGGTGATTCATTTTGGAAGGAGTAACAGGAATACAGAGTACTGGGCTAATGGTAAGATTCTTGGTAGTGTGGATGAGCAGAGAGATCTCGGTGTCCATGTACATAGATCCCTGAAAGTTGCCACCCAGGTTGATAGGGTTGTTAAGAAGGTGTACGGTGTGTTTGCTTTTATTGGTAGAGGAATTGAGTTTCGGAGCCATGAGGTTATGTTGCAGCTGTACAAAACTCTGGTGCAGCCGCATTTGGAGTATTGCATGCAGTTCTGGTCGCCGCATTATAGGAAGGATGTGGAAGCATTGGAAAGGGTGCAGAGGAGATTTACCAGGATGTTGCCTGGTATGGAAGGAAGATCTTATGAGGAAAGGCTGTGGGACTTAAGGCTGTTTTTGTTAGAGAGAAGAAGGTTAAGAGGTGACTTAATTGAGCCATGCAAGATGATCAGAGGATTAGATAGGGTGGACAGTGAGAGCCTATTTTCCTCGGATGGTGATGTCTAGCACGAGGGGACATAGCTTTAAATTGAGGGGAGATAGATATAGGACAGATGTCAGAGGTAGGTTCTTTATTCAGAGGGTAGTAAGGGCGTGGAATGCCCTGCCTGCAACAGTAATGGACTCGCCAACATTAAGGGCATTTAAATGGTCATTGGATAAACATATGGATGATAAGGGAATAGTGTAGATGGGCTTTAGAGGGGTTTCACAGGTCAGTGCAACATCGAGAGCCGAAGGGCCTGTACTGCGCTGTAATGTTCTATGTTCTACAAGGGTGTCAGGTGGGCTGGAGACCTCCAGGGTCCCCTGGTTGGAGGGCCCCAGACTGCGTTCTCCTGCCAATCCTCTTCCCTTTGTGTGTCTAGGGGCGCCAGTGCCTCTCTATGGGGTAGAGGAGCAACTGGAGTGCGATCCATAAGCAGACTCTTGTGAATTCCTACCAATGCCTGCACCATGCAGTTGACGCCTTGCACCATGGAACTCATGCCCTTAGCCATAGAGGTCACGAGCTGAGACATGGAGTGGACATCCCCACCATGGTGTGCACCTCCTTCACCAAATTCTCCAGTGCGGACGCCACCCACGCAGTGTTAATCTCATTGTGCTGGAGTGACAGCACTATCTCCTTGGGCAGAAGGTGAGTGGACTCCTCCAGTTGGTGACAGAGGTGACAGACTTACCCTGGCCATGCAGAAAATGGCATTCATTTTGTTCCTGCACTGCTGCCCCATCCTCTCCTGGAGTGAACTGGCACTCACTAATGCTGCAATAGCCTCCCAGGTGGGGTGGTCACCTTGCTGATGGGTCGCTTTCTGGAGTGTGGGTACAGGACATCCCATTTCTGCTGGACTCCATCCAAAAGTCTGGTCAGGGCTACCTCTAAGAATTTTGGAGCAGGCTTCCTGGCTGCCACCTCACCTCCAATGGACCTGGAACCAGTGCTGAGGAGATGTTTATATGGAGCTCCCCAGTGATTGCAATGATTATGTTTACACATTGAGCAGGCTGCCAAGAGTTCAGCGTGATTCACTTGGAGAAAAAAAAAATTGTTTAAAAAGCTCAACGTTCCGTGAGATATTTCGCCGATGACAGCCCATTATAGCCCACTGAATTTCAACTAAATGTAAGAGACACTGCAGCATATCAAGGTGGAATGTTCCACATTAATTCACTGCTTACCTGAGGAATGTTAACCTGAATCTTGGAATTCTTGTGACATATTATTTTGCAGGTCACCATAAGTATTGTGTAATAACCCTCGCGAGATCCATGGGGACAACTCGATTGATCTCCTCTTGGGGCTTGTGGAATACAATCTCCTCCCGCTGAGGGGTGGAGGCCAAGCAGCTGTAGCTCATGAACCGTGTACTTAAAAGCCGGCCCGGATTGGGACTGGTAAGAGTGGTGGTCCTGGCTGGGAATTATGTGCTTTATGCCGCGTTGCGGCCTTTACTTTTGTTTACCAAATAAACCTTTGTTTGTGCGACATTCTCGGGACTACTGAAGATTTTATATATTGGAAAATCCATCCTTCAGCAGTTACATTAATTTCAAACCAAACGCACTCATCAACATTCGTTCTTCCAGGAACTGCAAAGAATACTTTCTGGTCCTGGCTCTGTAAGGTGCTCCACAAGCTCCATCCCCATTCCCTCCATATGGTGGATGTTTACAGAAAGCCCTTATGGAGTTACATAAGTGCTCCTAGGCATAGGCTGGGATTTTTCAGTCCCGTCATGGTGGGAGCCGCCACTGGAGATTCGGCTGCCCAGCCAAAAGGGCAGCGCGGTAGCATAATGGTTAGCATCAATGCTTCACAGCTCCAGGGTCCCAGGTTCGGTTCCCGGCTGGGTCACTGTCTGTGCGGAGTCTGCACGTCCTCCCCGTGTGTGCGTGGGTTTCCTCCGGGTGCTCCGGTTTCCTCCCACAGTCCAAAGATGTGCGTGTTAGGTGGATTGGCCATGCTAAATTGCCCGTAGTGTCCTAAAAAGTAAGGTTAAGGGGGAGTTGTTGGGTTACGGGTATAGGGTGGATATGTGAGTTTGAGTAGGGTGATCATTGCTCGGCACAACATCGAGGGCCGAAGGGCCTGTTCTGTGCTGTACTGTTCTAAATTCTAAAAAGTCCATTGATCTTCGGCGGGACCTGATAATCTTGGCGCAGGTGGGGACAAAGATCCCTCCCATAGCACCAACTCACCTCCTCTCTTGCTCAAACCTAATGTTGTCGGAGTATACACCATTAAGTATCATTTTTTTTTCTTTATAAATTTAGCGTACCCAATTATTTTTTCCAATTAAGGGGCAATTTAGTGTGGCCAATCCACCTATCCTGCACATCTTTTGGGTTGTGGGGGCGAAACCCACGCAGACATGGGGAGAATGTGCAAACTCCACACGGACAGTGACCCAGGGCCGGGATTCGAACCCGGGTCCTCAGCACCGTAGGCAACAATGCTAACCACTGTGCCACTGTGCTGCCCCACCGTTAAGTATCATAACCTAACTAACTGACCTGCTGCAGATTTCTAGAATTTTCCAATTTAAACAAAATTCATCCATGAGATGTGAACGCCGCTGGTGTGGGGAGCATTTGTTGCTCATCCATAATTGTCCTTGAGAAGGTGATGGTGAACACTTTCTTGAACCGCTGCAATCCATGTGGTGTAGGTACACCCAGGGCGCTGATCAGAAGGGAGCTCCAGTTTTTTGATTCAAAGATGGTGAAAGATAAAAGAAGAGAAAGAAATTCCTGTCACATTTCACACTACCATCGGACATCTCAAAGTGTTCCACAGCCAATGAAGTACTTTTGAAGGGAGTCACTGGTGTAAGGTAGCAAACACAGCAGCTAGTTTGTGCACAGCAACTCCCAGATACATAATTGTGATAGTGACCTGATTTTCTGTATCTGTGATGTTAATTGAGGGATAAATATCAGTCAGGACACCGGGCTAACTCTCTGATATTGTTCCAATTCAAGATGGCGTGTGGTTTGGTGAGAAACTTGCGGGTGGTTATGTTGCCACGTGTTTGCTGCCCTGGTGCTTCTAGGTGGGAGAGGTTGTGGGTTGAGAAGCTGTTGTCATAATAGCCTTGGCGAGTTGCTGCTGTGCATCATATAGGTGGCACACATCGCTGCCACTGTACGCCAGTGATTGAAGCAGTGAATGTTTTAAGGTGATGGATAGGATATATGATTGATGGGCTTTTGTGGGAATGTTTAGGTACTAGAGTGATGGGGAAATACTGGAAAGTCAGTTTGGGAGGCTGCAGCTCGATTCAATTAATTAAGAGGGAAGTGCAGAAAATATTAAAAGATAGAGTAAGGACACTTTAACTTGAGGTTTCAAAACCAAATTATCAATAAAAGTAAAATCTTTACTTGCAGAGTACTGAGGTGATTTAATAAAACATTTCCTTCTTCCAAGTGCCCTGAAAAATCCTCTAGCAAGGTTACTTCCAAGGTTTTTGGAACCTGTCCACATATTGTACTGGCCTTGGTTTTGCTGAAAAGTACAGTTCTTCTGCTGTGAAAACTTTTTGCCACCTCTTTGTTTTGTGATCTTGCTGCAGAGATATCTGGAGTAAAGTGCAAGTTTCTTTCCTCGTTTTTCTGTTCAAATTCCATTTGATCAGAATTTTCCTTTCTTTATTTCTTACTCCTGTTTTGGCCTCAGCCTGTTTACTTTCGTAATCATAAGTTTTCAGCCAACCAGTGGGCTCATGTCTTCAAGCCCCTTGATAGGAATTCACGTATCCAGGTTGTTTCACGCTGTTTAATGATTCTTAGGGCTCTGCTTTCTCTGAACCTTGACTGCAATGTATAAGCCGGGCGCAAACAGCATTTAGCTTCATGTGACTGCAGATTTTCCAGTATGTTCTCCCGTGGGAATGGATGAATCACACAACAGTTAATAAAATAATACAGCATCCGTTTTAAGATTATTTTAACTTTATCAAATAATGGGAGGTCAAGTACAGAGGACTGGTTAACTATTCCTTGTTCTTTTTAACTCAGAGTTTTTGCTTCTGAATTGACTACCATTTACTTCTAAATTAATTAATATTTACTTGCTGCTAAATTAAATATCATTTGCTCCCCATCGGACACAAGTTAAAACATGCTTGAACGGTTTTGTTACAAAGCTGTAAAGGTCTTCTCACTGTGCAGTGCTTTTAAATTACTATTACATCTATTCAAGCTAGTATTGACATAGTGTATTAGAGAAGATCCTAATACTTTGTATAATTTGGCTAGTCTTTCCCACACTCAAGTAACAAAACAGCACTTTCTGTCAGGCAGCTGTTGCTGTATCTTCATAATTCTTATGGAGGATTTTCCTAAGTTCGTATTGATAGTTTTCTGGTTCCTCTGTTTAGAACAGCTGCTGCCTGATACCAGACGTAGTCCAATTTGTTTCCATTGCAACCCAAGCACATTTGTGAACAAGCTTTGTTAATGATAAATGAACAAGGTTCTTTTGGATCTGCTCTTTGCCAGAGGTTTTCAGCAAACTGGATTGCTTACTCCCATCAGCAGGGAATATAACAGGAAGCACTTTTCCAACAAATGTTATTCTGTGCTTGGGACAACTGTGATAAAAATCAAAATCTCAAAGCAGCTCTTTACAATTTCACTCTCCGACACTGATTTCTTAAGGACAATGGGGCTGAAAATCCACAGCCCAGAGAGGGTGCAGAGAGGGTCGACAAGAATAATAATAACTCAGCAATCCAATTGCAAGGTTAGGCTCGTGTCCTTTTGAGAGAATGTGGCTTAGAAAGTAATATGACAAAGGTTTTATAAAATGATGATGCATTTGAACACAGTACTGTAATTTAGGTCACCATGGGGCAGCACGGTAGCATGGTGGTTAGCATAAATGCTTCACAGCTCCAGGGTCCCAGGTTCGATTCCCGGCTGGGTCACTGTCTGTGCGGAGTCTGCACGTCCTCCCCGTGTTTGCGTGGGTTTCCTCCGGGTGCTCCGGTTTCCTCCCACAGTCCAAAGATGTGCGGGTTAGGTGGATTGGCCATGCTAAATTGCCCGTAGTGTCCTAAAAAGTAAGGTTAAGGGCGGGGGGGGGGGGATTTGTTGGGTTACGGGTATAGGGTGGATACGTGGGTTTGAGTAGGGTGATCATGGCTCGGCACAACATCGAGGGCCGAAGGGCCTGTTCTGTGCTGTACTGTTCTATGTTCTATATCCTCTGGTCCTGTGACTCTGGCTCCCTTTGGGGATCTGTCTTCCATACCACCTCTGGTGACAGTGTGTACAGCTGCTGAGGCCCTACACTGTGCGACTTTTCCCCAAACTCCATCCCTTCTCTAAGCCCTTCCCTCAGTGAAACTTTCCTAATCCATCCGCAAAGCCTCAATGCCCATTCTTTTACCTCAGGTCAGGAGTTGCTGCACCCTATCTATTCCTTATATTTTAAACCAGCACAAAACATTTGCAGTGAAATTAGTATCTTAGTATCTTTGCTACAACCGTACTTCTTTAAACCCCCTCCCAAGCCATTCCATCCTTCCTACACTACCCCTTTCATGCCATAACCATCCCATTCCTTCCATCTCTCTTATGTAATCCCCATCCCATTCTTCTGAAGCCAACCTTCCATCCTTCTCATGTTGTCTCCCTGCTCCCATGCTGTTCCGCCCTCATGCCCCTCTGTCTCCCCCCATGTCATCCTCAATCAAACCATTTCCCCCATACCGTTTTCCTCTCCCCCCACTGGCCCTGTCCCAAATCCCTCCAGCCAGGGTAACTTTGTTGTTGGCCTTTCCTCTCCTTGTGCTTTTCTTCATCTCCACAGTCATCACCTATCCTGCCACTGCTGACACAACCAGCTGCTGGCAGGAGCACATTCTCCAGTCCCCTGTGTTTCCCATGGACCTTCGTGTGCACCAGGCACCACCCATAAAATCAACCCATTGAACAATCAGAAAAATGTAGATGTACGGGAACTGCATACCATTATTCTTATTATTATGGTTATTATTATAATATATTCGATATGCCAGGCATTTGACCCATTGGAAACTCCAGTAGAAACCAGTTATTCTGGAAATCTCATTATAGAAGTGTTCAGTGCTTTGCAATTACCCCTGAATCCTGTAGGTTCCTCTGTGCCGAGACATTTGAAACTAGGCATGGATCACACCTTGCCTGACACATAATGCTGCTTGTAACATGGCACCTACTTCATTTTGGAAATAATGGGTGCAATTCTCCGCTCCACACGCCGAGTGGGAGAATCGCGGGAGGGCCGGGCGACACACGACACGACCCCTGGCGCCCCCCGCGATTCTCCCACCCCCCGCTCGGAAGAATCGCCGCTCGCTGTTTTTCACGGCGACCGGCGATTCTCTGACCCGGATGGGCCGAGCGGCCTGCCGTTCACGACCGGTTCACGACGGCGGCAACCACACCTGGTCGCTGCCGTCGTGAACATGGCGCCAAACGCTGGTTTGACGCTTGTGGGGGGTGGAGAGGGGAGTGAGCATCACGGCCGTGCTCGGGAGGGAACCGGCCCGCGATCGGTGCCCACTAGTCGTCGGGCCGGCGTCTCAAAGGGACGCACTCTTTCCCCTCCGCCGCCCCGCAAGGTCAAGCCGCCACGTCTTGCGGGGCAGCAGAGGGGAAGACGGCAACCACGCATGCGCGGGTTGGATCCGGCCAACCTGCGCATGCGCGGCTGACGTCATTAGGCACGCTGGCCACGTCATTCTCGGCGCACCGGGCCTTGACGCCAGCGACAAGGCCCGGCGGCCGAGAATAACGGAGCGCCACTCCTAACCACCCGGGTTGGGGATGAATAAGGTGAGAGGAGCGGCCTCTGAGGCCGTCGTGAAACACGGCCGAGTTCACGACGGCCTTCTCGATTTCCCATGGGAGCGGCGAATTCCGCCCAATATGCTTGCCTATTCAATGAGTGTTTAACTGCTTGAGTGCTGTGACTGTAAATGTCACACACAGACAGGTTTTCTTGTGAGAGTTGAACAAAAAAGATAGTAGTATTTATTAAACGTAATGCCCATTCCAAATGAAATTAATAAAAATACTCTGATTCTCACTCACACAGGCATTCACACATGCACAGACAAATATGTTCCAAAGCAGGAGGACAGATTAAGCCGTTTAAAAGTCCAATGAAGGTCAAACATTTACAATCTCATAGAATAATAGTACTTGGAACTATTATATTGTTGCCATTACAGAGACCTGGTTGAGGGAAGGACAGGATTGGCAGCTAAACGTTCCAGGATTTAGGGGCGGAATTCTCCGCTCCCCACGTGGCGTGGGAGAATCGTTGGAGGGCCTCCCGACATTTTTTACGCCCCTCCCCGCTCGGAAAAATCGCCGCTCGCTGTTTTTCACGGGGAACGGCGATTCTCCGAGCCCGATGGGCCGAGCGGCCGGCCCTTCACGCCCGTTTCACCACGGCAGCAACCACACCTGGTCGCTGCATTTGTGAAACGGGCGCCAGATGCCCGTTTGGGGCATCTAGGGGCCCGATTTGGACGGGAGCACCGCGACTGTGCTCGGGAGGGGACAGGCCCGCGATCGGTGCCCACCGATCATCGGGCCAGCGTCCAAAACGGACGCACTCTTTCCCCTCCTCCGCCCGGCAAGATCAAGCCGCCACGTCTTGCCGGACGGCGGTGGAGAAAGACGCCACCGCGTATGTGTGGGTTCGTCCTGTCTGCCGCTGATGTCATCCGCGCATGCGCAGGTTGGAACCGGCAACCCGCACATGCGCGGAAGACATCAGAAAAGCGGCGTTTCCGCGTCATTTCCGGCGCGACCAGGTCGCGGCCGGGAACGACGGGGGCCTGCTCCTAGCCCCCCAGGTGGGGGTGAATTAGGTGCGGGGAGTGTGCCACGAGGCCGTCGTGAACCTCGGCCGATTTCACGACGGCCATCCCGATTTTTATCGGGAGCGGAGAATACCGCCCTAGATGTTTCAGGCAGGATAGAGGGGGATGTAAAAGGGGGGGCGGAGTTGCGCTACTGGTTAGGGAGAATATCACAGTTGTACTGCGGGAGGACACCTCAGAGGGCAGCGAGGCTATATGGTTAGATATCAGGAATAAGAAGGGTGTAGTCACAATGTTGGAGGTTTACTACATGAATCCCAATAGCCAGCGGGAGATAGAGGAGCAGATAGGTAGACAGATTTTGGAAATAAGTAAAAACAACAGGGTTGTGATGGGAGACTTCAACTTCCCCAATATTGACTGGGACTCACTTAGTGCTAGGAGCTTAGATGGGGCAGAGTTTGTAAGGAGCATCCAGGAGGGTTTCTTAAAACAACATGTAGTCTAACAAGGGAAGGGGCTGTAGTGGACCTGGTATTGGGGAATGAGCCTGGCCAGGTGGTAGAAGTTTCAGTAGGGGAGCATTTCAAGAACAGTGACCACAATTCAGTAAGTTTTAAAGTGCAAGTGGACAAAGATAAGAGTGGTCCTAGGGTGAATGTGCTCAATTGGGGGAAGGCTAATTATAACAATATTAGGCTATCTAATAGCACGCGTCTTTCTCGTAGCGTGCGTTGACTTTGGACTTACTTGTTCTGGTGCAGCTGCTAGGCAGGCCCCTTGTCGCTGACAGCCAAGGCCAAGAAGAACGATTCTCTCTTGGGGGCTTCTTCTTATACCCAAAGGGGGCTTCGCGTGCTTTTGGGCGGTCCTTGAACTTGGTTCCAATTACTTGGACCGTATCCTGACGATTGGTATCGATTTCCTCCAATAAAAGGGTGACTGCCCTGATTGCTGGGCAGGCCCTAGATGGCCGTTGGCCTGATTTTTTCTAGTCTCCTTTGGCGCCCGGGTGTCTGCTTTAGTATTGTTTACCTAAATGTTTCCCTTCTGTCCCCGGAGACGGCTCATTAGTATGGCAATGGCTTCGCAGTATCGGTCTTGTCTGGGAGCTACAACTCCAATCAACAGACAAACCTTGCACCTGCTTGCTTTCTCAGCATTGTCCATTTTTCCCTTCATTCTTTGCAAAGTGTCCATTTTGTAATCGGAACGTGGCCACCCCAGGTGGCTACACCCCCGCCGCAGGCATCGGGGTGAACACCCCCACCACATCCCAAAGACATGGGCACACTCACCCACTCATCACACATAAGGAGAACACCCTGAATGGGGCTCCCCAGAGGGCCCCCTCTGGCACTGCCCCCGGCATAGACCCCTGTTGTTTCCAGGTTGGCAATGCCAAGTTGGCATCCCATGTCCTTCACCACCCGGGGGCTATACTTACTTGTGCGTCGCTGGCATGGTCATCACAACTGGTTTTTGGCTTTCAAAATCTAGTAGTGAGTTGCTCCGCGGTGGCATCATGCTGGCCGGTGGGATGACAAAGGGCAGACTTTGCGGCATCAAGCTAATCAGGTTCGTGCCCTCCCTGGATATGAACCTGATCCTCTCGTGGGATCGAGCGGCCATCACGAGATTAGCACCTGCGGTCATCAGGGTCCATGTAATTAAGAAAAGATAATTAATTTGAATAACCACTGCCTTCCCAGTCCTGAGACCTCTGAACTCATTCCTGACTCTGATCTCTAGGCAACCACAACTTTCCCTCACTACTCCAGCAACCGGCCCCAATCCCGGCCCCAATCTCTCCTGCAAACAATCCTGACCCCCCAGAAATACTCCCAAAACTTACAATATTCCTAAACATTCCCCCAAACAATTCTCCTGAGGTCTGCGATCTTGCTATCTGACTCCCAAATTATTGTTATTATTACACATCTGCAATTTCCTCACCTGAATCTTTTAACATTGCGGTTGAAATCATCAGGTTTTGGGGATTTGTCCCTTTATGTTCTCCATTACAACATTGAAAAGCTTTAACGGATGTTGATGCCATTTCTCTGGGTATCCTGCATAAGATTGGGGAACAGATGAATGTATTTTAGTGATTGAAGGTGATGCTGTTGGCTAGTTAGATTACAACATAATTAATATTTAGCTGTCAGAAGAACATTCAAGATTTGTTCTTGTCTCCTGCAACTCTATTGTGCCCAATTCTGAGTAAATCTTTTTGTGTCAAAGAAAAAGATAATTATTTTTACTATTATTGGTTTTATTTCGATGCACAAAATGTCATACGTGCATCAAGCCAGATTGCATTTCAGGAAAGTGGGTTTTTTCTTTGGTAACGCACTTTAACTTCAGTGTGAACTCCTAAAGGTGTTGGTTAGGGAAAGGATTTAAGAATTATATTTTTATTCATGCATCAGGAATGGTGGCTATGCTCTCAGATTTACTAGTGCATAGAAATCTCTATGAACCGTGTTCAACTTCTGCACTGAAAATTGAGATCAATTCATAGTGCTAATTGAGGTTTGTTAGAACGGCATCTGCATATAAAAAGTTTCAGCAGGTGTTATAGAGAAGAATTTCCTCTTGGGCGATAGTGCACCAATAGCCCATTTTACACTGCCCGATTTGTTGACACGTTGGCTGTAACATTCGGCTGTGTAGCACCCATATTTTGGAGCTACAGGCTTATTTTAGATGAGAAATAGAATCTGCACTGTGCACACAGCCTTACAGTGCAACCCACATGGATGCCTTTTAGATAAGGACATTAGTGAGGTTGTTAGGAGCGCGCGCAGGAAGTTTGCAGTTCCACAGATCATGACATAAGTCAGTGTGTAACTCTAATTTGATGCCTGGGTGCCATTTTTATAAATCTTTAATGCTCCAGCTAAAAGGCTCTCTTAAACACACACAACTCAACGTGTTTTGAGCAGCAGGAAGGAACCGCAACAAGTGCTATTCAAAGGAAACATCAACTACTTTCAGGTTGGTTGCTGATTGATTTCTACTGGTTCTTGCTGAGATTGTAGGAGTGTTTGGTGGTTTCTGCCCTTACTTAAATTTGGTGTTGGGTTGAAGGGTTATGGAGAACGGGCTGGACAGTGGAGTTGAGGCCAGGATGGGACCAGCCATGATCACATTGAGGGTGCTTAGGTTCGGGAGGCTAAATTTCCTACTCCTGCTCGTAGGTCATGTGTTCTTGGGAGGAGATGCCCTGGCTGATTTTGCAATCCAGCTCTTGGTCTGTAGCATTGTAGGTAACAGATGAGGAAAATATCCGCCGTGATAGAATGGCGGAGCAGACTCGATGGGCCGAATGGCCTAATTCTGCTCCTATATTTTATGAACTTATGGTGAAATCTACAGGGATTGGTCAGCATGTGGTGAAGGCCCTGGCTCTGACTTCAAGGGTGCTGTTCAGATTACTGGCTTCCAGTTATGTAGTTAGTACTTAGTTACCATGCCCCCTTGGACTGCAGAATGAGAGGCAGCACCAAGGAGAACAAGACGCGTATGAAGTGAGGAGGAAGAAAAGGGTTATCAGTAAGAGGCCATGCCCATGTAGAAACCTCAGGGAGTATTTTTCTCATCTCAACAGGGTATCAGTCACCTCGCTTACACAGAGGGTAGATGGTAAAGTGGAGACTGTTAGAGATGTCGCCCACTTCAGCCTGGTATACCAATGTGATGAGGTTCATGGCCACAGTCACTGTTGCCACCACTGGCAGCACCATCTTGCCTTGCTCTGATGCTGCAGGAGGGGAATATCTCCTTTGGAATACAGAGACATCACACACACTGTTACTTGCTGAAGTTGAGGTAACAATCAAGAGTTCCACTTCCTGAACCTGCAGTTGGTGTATGACCATGCTGAGGAAATGATGCAGGTGAATGCCCAGTTTCCTGGCAGCTGTCATGATTCCTTTATTTTGTGCCAGTCAATGGCACCGTCAGTGTTTGAACCACCACATCAAACCAGAGGGCGGTCTCTGGGCAACAAGGGTTATTCACTGACCATGAATCCGGTGAGCATGAAATACACATACAACCAAAGCCATGTTGCCACATAAAATGTCATTGAGCAGGTGTTTAAGCAACACTTCCATTACCTAGACTGGTCTGGAGAAGCCCTGCAGTAGAACACATGTCATAATTTGTCATGGTCACCTGCATCCAGCATAACCTAACCACCATGGAGATACAGCCCTTGCCACTTGGAATACTGCAAGCAGCTGAGGAGGAGCAGGAAGAGGAGAAGGGGAAAAAGGGTCCAAAATGTCCCCTTTCTGGTCTGGCTGTCCTCAACTGACTCATTTTGCCACGGTACCATTGATTGCAACTCCAATTTCTCATTCACCAATAGCCTCACCCCTTCCCTCTGTTAGTGACCACCATAGCATCCTCTTGGCTACAATGCTGAAATAAAAGGCACCACCAAACAACCTATCCAAACCAACCTTATTGAACAAACCATCCAATCTTGCATACACTAGTCAACTAATCACCCTTGTACATTCCTGTGATGCCTGCCTTCTTCGTGCTTCTCTGCAGTGCTATCATAGTACTTGAAACATGGCTCGTGGAAGGTTGCTGACTTTCTCTGGGCAACATTGCAGATGGCCTTGCAGGCTGGCCCTGGCATCCCTGGCACTAGGTGGTCCAGCTTTGAACTGTATCACCTCAGCATGGGCAGCAGCAGCAAACAACCAACAGCAAGGGCACTGGCGGAGTGGCAATGGTGGGAGGATGAATATAGGTTCATTCCAGTATGGTGCCGGAAACGTGAGCTCCCGCCCATTATGACAGGTCTCCACCTGCACTAAAGGCCAGCATGAAGCCATTTTACATCCTGTTAATGGGATCATCCGCGCCACCAACGGGTTTCCATGCTGTTCCAGAACATATCTCGACCAACATGGCATGCAAGTGTCAGACTTACCTGCGAGAAGGCCTGGGGCAGCTCACGGAGATCAGAAGGGAAGATGAAGGCCTCCAGTGACCAGCCCCTTGAACACCACATGCAGCAGTGGGTGAATAGAACATTTACAACGTCGATCTTCTGACTTCAGAGAATTCCAGGAGCAGGATCTTCTGACTTCAATGATGGGTCAGTTGATGTTTGGGTGCCTTTTAAATGTGGCACCCAAATATGATGGCAGGGCACAAGCCATCCAGCCTGCCCTGTCGTACTAAACGTCGGGAAACACCTGATCGCCTAAGTAATCAGGTCAATGTCACACAATACAGTGTGAATTCTACGCAGCCCCTGCCAGAGGAAATTCTCTTCGTTCCCACTCCTGTCACGGCACTTAGTCCCGGGATGAAAATGCTGCCCACACTGTCAACTTTAACCCTTTGAACACCCATGCTGGCCACGGCCTTATACATGACAAGGTGTGAGACTTGCAGCTGTGCTAAGTGCTAAGGGGCTGGTTTAGCTCACCAGGCTAAATCGCTGGCTTTTAAAGCAGACCAAGCAGGCCAGCAGCACGGTTCGATTCCCGTACCAGCCTCCCCGGACAGGCGCCGGAATGTGGCGACTAGGGGCTTTTCACAGTAACTTCATTGAAGCCTACTCGTGACAATAAGCGATTTTCATTTCATTTCAAGTGAGGTCAAGCTATGAAAATGAGGTATGAATCGGGTTATAGATTGGTGGTAGGTGAGGACTGGTGTTGTGGTGAAGAGAATAGTGCGAGCGGCTAGTGGTGCAGATGGTGGGAAGTGATGATCCACTTTTCATGACCATACGTGGGACCATTGAGCATCGTTTGGTGTTGCATTCAAGTCCATGGAGTTGCACTCCTTACATAGCTTACATGGCTACCTGCCCCCTTTGCCTACTCAGAGTTTGTCTGGAGATCCACCTGGCCCATTTGTGGATAGAGAGCCTCTCTTCTTCTGTCCACCTCCTGCATCAATATCTCTTGTGCTGTGCCGGGGGATCTTACAGCCTGTTCTCTACCATGTTGCCTCATTCTTGTATAGTTCTTAGGTCCAAATCGCTTCCTGCAATGAATTCCAGTACCACCTCAAAAGAAAATGTGCCTCCCCTGTAAGAGGAGCAGTCTTGCCTTTAGTGCAGGGTGGCTTGAACTCATGCTAGCCTCTAAAGATTTTGTACCCCCTACCCAGGCATGTAGAGCAAAAGCATACTTCATGCTGGCTTCTTCCTCTAATTATGTAAATAACCAGGCAGCATGCATATATTGCCAACTTAAAGTGGATCATATCCCATTTTTCTACCTCTTCCACCTTAATGTGCTTAAAATGGTCAGAACGATGCTGAACTTTGGCCCCAATGTCTCCATAAATCAATTAAGAATTCAGCCACTCCACATTTGTGCCATGTCGTTAAATTAGTGTATAGCCCAAATTGATAGTAAAGAAGCACGTTCCTCAGAATTAGGTCACATTATTACAAATGTTTCACAAATATTGCTTTTCCTTAAATGCCCAGTGTTGAAATGCCGAATGCATGCACAGTACAAGTGAGTCAGACTTACCATTAATATCTTGTGACCCAACAAGATAAAAGCTTACTGGAAGGAATCTCGGAGGCTGTCCCATTTCAAGGAATGTATGAGGGAGTTTAGTGGGATCATAAAGAATTGTTAGGGAGAACCATCATTTATAAACTTTAAATGACCCAAAAGTTGGATTTATCTTACAGCAAGCATGTTGCTGTTCTATATAAAGATAAAGTTTAGCAGTTGAATGCAAAGTATTTAAAAATAAATCAAATATTCTGGTTGAAATTTGGGTGTGTGAGAGAGACTGAATTCTGACCAGAGTGATCTTCCACATGTTGCCAATATTATAACCTAATATGCAGACAGTACGCTTTTTGAAAATGTCCAATTTTATGTTATAGAGAATGATACAGGGCAGGTTTCAATATTGCATTGTGAACCCATCTCGGTGAAAGTTAGAACAATATTACGACAGGAACAATTCTGCAACTCAGTCTTCGGCATATTAAGGCTGCACATTGGGAATAGAGTTTCACAAAATTAATCTTCAACTGAGAACATAGGAATAGCAGTAGGCCATTTAGCTGTTTCAACCTGTTCTGCTGTTCAATGAGATTATCTGTAAATTAACTCCATATACCTGTTTTTGTCCCATATCCTTGCATACCTTTCGTTACCATCCAGGTCCACTTTATCTGTAGGCATCGGATCAATAATGATAAACATTTGCTTCCGCTACAACTGCCGTATAGCGGCTGCTGTATGTACCCCCGATAACCTTTCACCCTCTTGTTAATCAAGAACATATCTCGCTCCGCCTTGAAAATATTCAAAGATTCTGCTTCCACTGCCCTTTGGGGAAAAGAATTCCAGAGGCTCACGACCCTCTGAGAGAAATAATATTTCTCCTCATCTCCATCTTAAATGTGTGACTTTGATCAAGTCGCCTCTTACTCTCAGGGCGGCAGAGTAGCGCAGTGGTTAGCACAGATGCTTCACAGCACCAGGGTCACAGGTTCGATTCCTGGCTTGGGCCACTCTCTGTGTGGCGTCTGCACGTTCTAGTCGTGTCTGCGTGGGTTTCCTCCGGGTGCTCCGGTTTCCTCCCACAATCCAAAGATGTGCAGGTTAGGTGGATTGGCCATGCTAAATTGCCCTTAGTGTCTGAAAAGGTTAGGTGGGGTTACTGGGTTACGGGGATAGGGTGGAGGTGTGGGCTTAGGTAGGGTGATCTTTCCAAGGGTCGGTGCAGACGTGATGGGCTGAATGGCCTCCTTCTGCCCTGTAAATTCTATGATTCTATGATTACTCTCTTAAACGCTAGTGGATGCAAACCTAACCTCTCCAACTTTTCCGCATAAGATAACCCGCCCAGTCCTGGTATTAGTCTAGTAAGCCTTCTCTGAACTTCTTCAAACGCTCTTGCATTTTCCCTTAGATAAGGAGACCAGCATTGTACACAATGCTCCAGATGTGGTCTCAACAATGCCTTGTTCAACTGAAGTATAACTTCCCTACTTTTATAATCAAATCCCCGCACAATAAACAATAGCATTCCATTAGCTTTCCTAATTACTGGCTGTATCTGTATACTCACATTTTGTGATTCATGTACTCGGACACCAACATCCCTCTGCACCTCAAGAGTTCTACAATTTTTTGTCAGTTACATAAGCATCTTCCTAATTTTTCCTGCCAAAATGAACAATCTCACATTTGACCATATTGTACTCCATTTGTCAGATCTTTTCCCACTCACTTAACCTATCTCTGTCCCTTTGTTTACACCTTTTCACAATTTACTTTCCTACCTATCTTTGTGTCAACAGTAGATTTATCATCCATACCTTCAGTCCCTTCATCCAAGTCATTTATATGAATTGTAAAAAGTTGCGGCCCCAGCACTGATCCCTGTGGCACATCACTCATCACTCACCCTGCCAACCAGAAAAAGACCCATTTGTGCCAACTCTTTGTTTCCTGTTAGCTAGGCAGTCTTCAATCCCTGCCACTGTATTACCCTCCATACCATTTTATTTTACTCAATAACCTTTTTAAAAAATATTTTTATTCAAATGTTTTCCATTTTATACATAACACCAAAACAACACATCTCACCCAAACAACACCCGAATCATAAACCTGCCCAACTAAAAAAGAACAAAGCCCCCCCCCCTTACCCCCCCCCCCCCCCCCCCCCCCCCCCACCTTTAGCAGCTAATGGTGACTGGCTCTTTGAAATACAGAACAAACGGCTGTGATCTCCAGTAAAACCCCTCAATTTCTCCCCTCACGGTGTACTTGACTTCCACAAGGTATAGGAACTTCATCAGATTTCCAGCCACACTGAGACACTGGGCGGAGAAGCTGACCTCCATCCCAATTCATTAGCACTCCAGACAATCAATGAGGCGAAGGGCAGGACATCGGCCCCCGCAGCCTTCCGCAGCTCCTGCAAGTCTGACACCCCTAATCCGGTTCAATTTTCCGAATCATGGAATCATGGTGCCAAAGAAGGAGTCCCAGGACCCCACACGCTTAGTACACGACCAGAACATGTGCACATGGTTGGCCGGACCCCCTCCACAGCGTTCACACTTGTCCTCCACTCCTGCTAAAAACTGACTCATCAGATGAGTCAGATAAGCCGTTTACACTACTTTTAAGCTGTATTAAACCAAGCCTCACACACAAAAATGTGGAGTTCAACCTCCGCAGGGCCTCACTCCACACTTCATCCTTCAACACCAGCCCCAGCTCTTCCTCCCACTTGGCCTTAACCCCCTCCACCGATACTGCATAATTTGGCCACAATACCTCCATAGATACCCATGGTATTCCCCTCCTCAGACCCTGCAGGTAAAAGAACCCTCTCCACTAACGAGGCTGGAAGCACCACAGAGAATGTCAGAAAGATCTGTATCACAGAATTGTAAACTTGCAGGTATCTGAATGAATCACAACGCGAAAGCCCAAATTTCTCTGACAACTCCTCAAAACACACAAACCGTCCCTCCAAAAACAGATCCCTCAATCCTTCCAACCCCTTTATTTCCCATCCCCCGAACTTGGCATCCAACCTCGCAGGTTCAAACATGGTTCACACAGATCAGAAACAACTTCAACACCGCCCCCAATTTAAAATGCTGCCGAAATTGTCTCCATATCTTCAAGGTGGAGATGCGGTCTTTGACTTCTTCCTGTAAAGAACTATTAAATGGGTTGGGTCTGTCCACAAATTACCCCATGGAACTGGCTAAAAGGACTAAAAAACTGAGGACTCTGGCTTTTCTCTACATGCTGCCATTGGAAGCCCCCTTTACGCAATAACCTTTGATGTGGCACCTTATCAAATGCCTTCTCGCAATCTAAGTACAGTACATCCGCAGGTTTTCCTTTATTCACAGCACATGTCACTCCTTCAAAGAACTCCAATAATTTGGTTAAACATGATTTCCCTTTCACAAAATCATGTTGACTCTGCCTGATTACCTTGAATTTATCTAAGTACCCTGTTATAACATCTTTGATAATGGCTTCTAACATTTTCCCTATGACAGACATTAAGCTAACTGACCTAAACTTTCCTGCTTTCTGTCTCCCTCCCTTTTTGAATAAGGGAGTTACATTTGCTATTTTCCAATCTAATTGGGACTTTCCTCGCATTTAGGGAATTATGGAAAATTAAAACCAGCACATTAACTATCTCATGAGCCACTTCTTTTGAGAACCTAGGATGAAATCCATCAGGACTCATGGATCTGTTAACCTGCAATTCCAAGAATTTGCTAAGTGTCACTCTCTGGTGATTGTAATTTTCTTGAGTGCCTCCTTTTCTTCCATTTCCTGATTTGCAGCTATTTCTAGGATGTTACTTGTATCCCCTATAGTGAACGCTGATACAAAATACCTGTTTAAATCCTCTACCATCTCCTTAAATTCTATTATTAACTCCCCAGACTCGCTTATTCTACTTATATGTCAAGGACACGGCATGTTTCATGGACAAAAACATCTGCCAGAGGTGTCACCAGCTGCACAAGCTTGAGCTCTGGGTTTCAGAATTCAAGCAGCTGCTGTGGTACATCTGCGAGGTTGAAGATTACGTGGATAGCACATTGATGGAGGCGGTCACGTCGCAGGCTAGGAGCATGCAGGCAGAGAGAGAATGGGTGACCGCTGTATCATTATCCAGGAAAAACTGTAGCCCTGAAAAAGATAATTTCTCTATTACTCTTACCATTACTTCACGAATTTTCGCTAGACTCTCTAACCTTACCTTATATAATGGAATGCTACTCATTTCATGAGTAATCCCACATATTATGACTTTTTTCGGCAATGCTCCTTCTGAACTACATATCTCCTAATCTCGCAGCATTATAGATTGACTTGCTTCTGTATCCCTTAAGATCTTAACCTCCTTCCCTACTCCACCTTGTGCACATGAGTAAAGCTTACCCTCACAAATAAAAACTTTAAAAGGATCTGACACTTTCTTATCAACCAGCCTCTGAACTGACTGTACACTCTTTTGCACCTCTTCAGTTGCAACCATCGGTCTCTGAGCATCTCTGGGAGGGACGGTCCATAGTCACAATGTGCGGCTAGTTTTCGGAGTCGTGTTAAGAATTCTGTTACCGATTCTCTGGGATTCTTGCAGCCGTATTGAATCTCTAACTTTGTAGTATTACAGGTGCTTCGGGCCACTAGTTCGATGAGTTGGTCGAAGGACTTCGAGTGTGGGGCTGCCGGGTAAGTGAGACTTTTGTTGATGCCGAATGTTGGGGCTCCACAAGCGATCAGGAAAGTCACCTCCTGTTGCTCTCTATGCCGTTTGCCCGAAAGAGGTATCACATTCTTTCCACATACTGACCCCAATCCTCAGCACCTGCATCATATGACTCTTACCTCCCAAACAGCGGCATCTTTGAATCTCCTTCAGTTTTATTTTTTTTCTGGACTATTCGATTACGGAAAGGTTGTCCAGATCACTTTTTTTTCCCCGTTTTCCACATTGCCAGTATAATAATCCCGGATACCCAAGAAGGAAGATTCACTGAAGTTTATTATTAACTTTAAAAAAAATTGAGACTGCCCAATTCATTTTTTCAAATTAAGGGACAATTTAGCCTGGTCAACCCACCTACCCTGCACATCTTTGGGTTGGGGAGGCGAAACCCACACAAACACGGGGAGAATGTGCAAACTCCACACGGACAGTGACCCGCAGCCGGGATCGAGCCTGCGACCTCGGCGCCATGAGACTGCAGTGCTAATCACTGTGCCACCTTGCTGCCCAAGTTTATATTAACTTAAAGGTTAAGGCCACTACCGTGACATACAATAATAGGTTCCCATTCGGGGCCGGTATTTAAAGGACTAAGTCACGAGCCCCAATTGGACAGCCCTCCGCCCACTAACAGGTAAGTTCATATTCTATGAGTCCAACGGGGAGATCCATCAGTGTACCCCGTGGCCCTTCTGAGAGTTATTACAGTGTAATTTAGAAAGGGTAGGTAGAAAAAGAAATGGGAGGTGGGCAATGCTGTTAATAAGGGATAAAATCAAGACATTAGTGAGAAGATCTTGGATCGAAGGATGAAGATGTAGAATCAATTCGGGTGGTGCTAAGAAACAACAAGGGGCAGCAAACATTGGTGTTAGTTGTTAATAGGCTAGCAAACTGTAGTGGTAATGTTGGTCACAGTATAAATCAAGAAAATAGAGCTGCATGTAACATGGGCAATACAGTGATAACAGGTGACTTCAATTTATGTATGGACTGGGTTAACTTAATGAGCACTAATGCAGTAAAGGATAAATTCCTCAGTTGTGTACAAGGGTTTCTGGAGCAGTACATTGACGAACCAACTAGAGATCGAGTTGTTTCAGATTTAGTATTGTTAATGAGAAAGTGCCAGTTAATAATCTTGCTGTAAAGAGCCTTTAGGAAATAGAGTCCATAATATGATAGAATTTTACATTATGTTTGAAAGTGATATCATTCATTCAGGAACTAGGAAACTATGAAGATATGAGGGAACATTTTCTATGTTGGATTTGGAAATGCCCTGAAAGATTTGACAGTGGATAGACAATGCTCGTATTTAATGGTCTACAACAAATATACATTCCCCTAAGGCACAAAAGCCCAACAGGAAAGTTAAATCAACCGTGGCTAACAATATAAGTTAAAGATCAAAGGAAGTGGTTTATAAAGTTGCAGAAAAAGTGATAAGCCCAAGGATTGGGAGCAATTTAGAATCCAACAAAAGCGGGCCAAAAAACAGATAAAGAAAGAGAAAAGAAAACATGAATGCAATCTAGTGAGAAACATAAAGGCGAACAGTAAAAACATCCCCCCCAACCCCCCCCCCCCCCCCCCCCCCCCCCCCCATCCCGGCCCTGGCAGGCACCCCCACCTCCGCAGAAAGCACTACCGGTGTCCGATCCAGGAGCCCGCAGTCCCCCCCCCACGCCACCTCATAACTCCTCTCGCAGCCGCCTCAGCCAGCACGTCAGCTTCATGATTTTTTTATCGGACATTAGGAACACGCTGTCGGAAAATCGGCCTAACTGGAGCGGAGAATCGCTGAGGCCCCGGAGAATCGGTCGGAAGGGCAGATAATGAGATGCGTGCTGTATTTCCGGTCCGCGCGGTGGGCGCCGCAATTGTGTTGCATCGGGAGGTCCAGAGAATGCCGATTCGGCGTGAAACCGGCGTCAGACCCGATTTCGGCGTCGGGGCCGATTCTCTGCACGATCGCGTTTCATGATTTCGGCGTCACCGCACAAAGAATCCAGCCCAGTAGATATGTTGGTTATCTTTCCAATTTCTATAGAATCTGGAAAGATTTCTGCAGACTGGAAAGTAGCAGAGGTAACCCCACTGTTTAAGAAGAGAAGGGGGAAGAAAGAAAACGGAGAATTACAAGATTGTTAGTTTGACATTACTGGTAACGGAAATGTTAGAATCTATTACAGAACATACATACAGAACATACAGTGCAGAAGGAGGCCATTCGGCCCATCGAGTATGCACTGACCCACTTAAGCCCTCACTTTCACCCTATCCCCGCAACCCAATAACCCCTCCGAACCTTTTTTGGTCACTAAGGGCAATTTATCATGACCAATCCACCTAACCTGCATGTCTTTGGACTGTGAGAGGAAACCGGAGCACCCAGAGGAAACCCACGCACACACGGGGAGAACGTGCAGACTCCGCACAGACAGTGACCCAGCAGGAAATCGAACCTGGGACCCTGGTGCTGTGAAGCCACAGTGCTAATCACTTGTGCTACCGTGCTGCACAATTTATGAAATGGAAATCATGTTTGATGAAATAGTTGGAGTCCTTTGAAGATGTCACTTGCAGCCTGGATAAAGGAGGAGCGGTGGATTTGGTGGCTTTGAACTTTCAGAAGGTTTTCGAGAAGGCCCCACACAGATTATTAAACAAAATTAGAGCTCATAGGTTTGCGGGTAATATACTGTTATATGCAGAAAACAGAGAGAAGGAATAAACAGGACAGTCTCAGGAAGCAGGCTGTTACAGGTGGGGTTCCACAAATGTAGTGCTGGGGCCAAAGCTGTTCACAATCTACACGGTGGGGAACCAAACATAATATTTCCAAATTTACTGATGACACTAAACTAGGTGGGAATGTGAGTTGTGAGGAGGATGCAAAGAGCCCTCAGAGGGATTTGGACAGGCTGAATGAATGGGCAAGAATATGGCAGATGGAGTATAATGTGAAAAAGTGTGAAGCTATCCATTCTGGAAAAAAAAAACAGAAAGGCAGAGTATTTCTTAAATGGTGAGAGGTATGTCATGATATGCAGTCATGCAGATAATGATATACAGACAGGCACAGACAGGCAGCTAATGAACACAGAGAACAGGACATGACCAATGAGCAGGCAGGACACTCAGGGGTGGTATCTCACTATAAAAGGCACGAGGCACTCACACTCCGCCTCTTACAACTGATGAACATCTACAGAGTGAGTCAGAGTGTATGTACAGTTTCACACCTCCAGCACGTGGCTAAGAGCTAGCCTGGTTCAGTCAGACAGAGTAACCACACGTAGGTTAGCAGAGAGTCGAACTCATAGAGAACTGTGCTAACTGTGCTACTGGTTCAATAAATCAGATTTATCTAACCTCAAGGTCTGGAGTATTTTTTGGTTAAAGCTGCATCCAGTTGCAGCCTGTGTTATCCCAGAGTACATAACACAAGATATTGTGAAGTACTGATTTCCAAAGGAACCTTGCTCATGAGTCATTAAATGCTAGCATGCAGGTGCAACAAGCAATTAGGAAGGCAAGTGGTATGCTGGCCTCCATTGCAAGGGGAAATTGAGTACAGGGGTAAGGGGTCTTGCCGCAATTCCATGGAGCCTTGGTGAGATACATCTGGAGTATTGTGTATGGTTATGGTCCCCATATCTAAGGAAGGACATACTTGCCATTGATGGAGTGCAAAGGAGGTTCACCAGACTAATCCCTGGGATGGTAGGATTGTTTTATGAGAGATTGAGGAAACTAGGCCTGCATTCTCTAGTGTTTCAAAGAATGAGAGGTGATCTCATTGAAACTTATTAAATTCTTATACAGCGTGAGGGTAGATGTAGATAGGATGCTGCGCCTGGCTGGTAAGTCTAGAACCAGGGACACAGGCCATTTAAGATGGAGATGAGGAGGAATTTCTTCACTCAGAGGCTGGCGAATCTGTGGAATTCTCCACCCCAGATGGGTGCAGAAACTCAATCACTAAACATCTCAAAGACAGAAATCAATAGGTTTCTGGATGCTAATGACATCAAGGGATATGGGGACAGCATGTGACAGTGGTACTGAGGTAGATGAGAAGGCCCAACAGGCCTCCTGCTCTTATGTTTCCCATGTTCCCCATGTTAGTACAGTATTATAATGTGCAAAGGGAACTATGATAGTGTGCACTCACTATTTAAACTCCTTGATGTGCAATTTGATAGCATAATGTTCACACTGTTGTGGAAATGTTGTAAATGCCATTATTTCCAGAGTAAGTGAACCAGCGCGCAATAAATTAACGTTAACCCTTTCAGGCATTGAATTTACAGCTATATGTGTATCTGTTTTCAATCATAGGTATAAAAATAGCTTTCCATGAATTTCTAGTTATCCCAAAACTTGTATGTGGGACATATTCAATCCACAAATTCATTCACATCATTGAGTATGGAATGATGTGGACTTTGAATGATCCTCTTTTAGCTTTGATTCATCAAAAATATATATTGTTATTGAAATTTTGTTGAAGGGCATTTATTGAGCATTGCATAAACAGTAAGATGATAGAAAATTAAGTTTGGTGATCAAATGATGTTGGGGATGGTTATATGTTATCTACTAACAGAGTGACCTCAACTACACTGATGAAACTGAAACGCAGACTGTGGTAAACCACTGTTGCACCTCTATTAGGGGATGTATGGTAGGACCTGTACTACAGGTACGTTGGTAGTCCCTGCCTGCTGGCTCCGCCCAGTAGGCGGAGTATAAATATGTGTGTCCTCCATGCTGCAACCATTTCACCAGCTGCTGTGGGAGGCCACACATCTTAGATCAATAAAGCCTCAGTTGTATCCAACTCTCGTCTTTGTGCAATTGATCGTGCATCAATTTATTGCTCTAAGATTTTCAAAAGATGGACCTCCGTATCAAACCGGATCGCCTGCGCCACGCGCCAGCCAGCGAACCCCGGGAGTCCCCGAAGTTAATTTTGCGGCCAGCAGAAGCACCCCTGCCAATGCTGCCCAGCCCGCGCTGCCCTTTGTAAGGCTCGCGGCAAGAAGGGGCACTTCGCTGCGGTGTGCCAGACCCGTGCAGTCGCCGTTATCGCCCCCACCCCCCCTTGTTTACGGACAATGGGCGCCACCATCTTCACCTCACCGGACCACGCAAGGCCAGTGGGCGCCGCCATCTTCTCCCCCTCAGACCAAGCACGGCCAGTGGGCGCCGCCATCTTCCCCTCCGAGCAACATCTGCGGCCCATGGGCGCCGCCATCTTCTCCCCCTCAGACCAAGCGCGGCCAGTGGGTGCCGCAATCTTCCCCTCCGAGCAACAGGTGCTGCCCATGGGCACTGCCATTTTATTCAACCCTCGCCACATGAGGCCCATGGGCGACGCCATTTTGTCCTCCTCAAGATCTTCAGGTGCTGCCATATTGTCTCCCCCACGGCACATAGGCACCGCCAGCGTTCCAGTACCTGTGTCCCCCGGGCTCCCCATCATCCGACACCAGCGATGACTGACCACGACTCACCTCAGTGACCATCGAACAGTCTCGTCCGCACAACCTGCCCACCGCATCGACCAGCGTTAAAATCAACGGACACGTGACCTCTTGCCTGCTGGACTCTGGGAACACCGAAAGCTTCATCCACCCGGATACGGTAAGGCACTGCTCCGTCGCGGTACACCCCGCCAACCAAAGAATCTCCCTGGTCTCCAGATCCCATTCCGTGGTGATCCGGGGGTACTGTACGGTCACACTCATGGTCCAGGGCGTAGAATTCAGCGGCTTCCGCCTCTACGTCCTCCCTAACCTCTGCGCTGCCCGACTACTCGGCCTGGACTTCCAGTGCAACGTCCAGAGCCTAACCCTGAAATTCGGCGGGCCCCTACCACCCTTCACTGTGCGGGGCCTCGCGACCCTAAAGGTCGATCCGCCTTCCCTCTTCGCAAATCTAACCTCGGATTGCAAACCCATCGCCACCAGGAGCAGACGGTAAAGCACCCAGGACAGGACCTTCATCAGGTCCGAGGTCCAGCGGCTGCTTCGGGAAGGCATCATCGAGGCCAGCAACAGCCCCTGGAGAGCCCAGGTGGTAGTAGTTAAAACTGGGGAGAAACACAAAATGGTCGTGGACTACAGCCAGACCATCAATCGGTACACGCAGCTCGACGCGTACCCCCTCCCACGCATATCTGTTATGGTCAATCAGATTGCACAGTACTGGGTCTTCTCAATGGTAGACCTCAAATCCGCCTACCACCAGCTCCCCATTCGTAAATCGGACAGTCCATACACTGCCTTCGAGGCAGACGGCCGCCTCTTCCAAAGGGAGATGGACTGAATGGTCGACCGGTACAGTTTGCGGGCCAACTTTCCGTACCTAGACAACATCACCATCTGCAGCCATGATCAGCAGGACCACGACGCCAATCTTGCCAAATTTCTCCACACCCCCACTTCCTAAACCTCATGTACAACAAGAAGTGTGTGTTTAGCACGACCCGCTTAACCATCCTCAGCTATGTGGTCCAGAACAGAGTTCTGGGGCCCGATCCCGACTACATGCGCTCCCCCTCCCCCACTGCCCCAAGGCCCTCAAACGCTGCCTGGGGTTCTTTTCATACTACGCTCAGTGGGTCCCAAACTATGCGGACAAGGCCCGCCCACTCATACAGTCAACCCATTTTCCCCTGACGGCCGAGGCCTTCGCCTGTATCAGAATCGATATCGCCAAGGCCGGGATGCACGCAGTAGACGAGACACTGCCCTTTCAAGTAGAGAGCGACGCATCAGATGTTGCCCTAGCCGCCACGCTCAATCAGGCAGGCAGACCCGTGGCATTCTTTTCCCGCACCCTTCATTCCTCAGAAATTCGGCACTCATCCGTCGAAAAAGAGGCCCAAGCTATCGTTGAAGCTGTGCAGCATTGGAGGCATTACCTGGCCGGCAGGAGATTCACTCTCTTCACTGACCAACGGTCGGTAGCCTTCATGCTCAATAACACACAGCGGGGCAAGATCAAGAATGATAAGATCTTGAGGTGGAGGATCGAGCTCTCCACCTACAATTACGAGATTTTGTATCGTCCTGGTATGCTCAACAAGCCCCCAGACGCCCTATCCCGAGGTACATGTGCCAGCGCACAAGTAGACCATCTCCGGACCCTGCATGACAGCCTTTGTCACCCGGGAGTCACACGGTTGTACCATTTCATAAAAGCCCGCAATCTGCCCTACTCCGTCGAGGAAGTACGGACAATCACCAGGGACTGCCAGGTCTGTGCGGAGTGCAAGCCGCACTTCTACCGTCCGGACCATGCGCGTCAGGTGAAAGCCTCCTGTCCCTTTGAACGTCTCAGCGTAGATTTCAAAGGGCCCCTCCCCTCCACCGACCGTAACACGTATTTTCTCAGTGTGGTTGATGAGTACTCCAGATTCCCCTTCGCCATCCCATGCCCCGATATGACATCTGCCACCGTCATCAAAACCCTCAACACGATCTTCGCTCTGTTCGGTTTCCCCGCCTACATCCACAGTGACAGGGGATCCTCCTTCATGAGTGATGAGCTGCGTCAGTTCCTGCTCAGCAGGGGTATCGCCTCCAGCAGAACGGCAAGCTACAACCCCCGGGGAAACGGACAGGTAGAGAAGGAGAACGGGACGGTATGGAGGGCCGTCCAACTGGCCCTACGGTCCAGGAAACTCCCGGCCCCCCGCTGGCAGGGGGTCCTCCCTGATGCACTCCACTCCATTCGGTCACTACTGTGCACCGCCACTAACAACACACCCCATGAACGTCTTTTTGCCTTCCCCAGGAAGTCCACATTCGGGGTGTCGCTCCCAACTTGGCTCGCAGCTCCAGGACCCGTCCTTCTCCGTAGGCAAGTCCGACTCCACAAGGCGGACCCGTTAGTGGAGAGGGTGCAATTGCTCCATGCAAACCCCCAGTATACCTACGTGGCGTACCCCGACGGCCGCCAGGATACTGTCTCCCTCAGGGACCTGGCCCCAGCAGTTTCCACCCCCCCCTCCCCACCGGCCCGGCGCCACCCTCCCCTCCCCCGGCGCTCCCAGCAGCAACCCCCCCAGGACCATCCATCCTTCCCCTGCCCATACCTGAGGATGACGAGGATTTTGGCACTCTCTCGGAGTCACTGGGCATCAGACCAGCATCGGCATCGCCGCCTACCAGTACATCGCTCCCAGCGGCACATCAAGGCCCCGGACCGGTTAAACCTCTAACTGGTCCACTGGACTTCAAAAGACACTTTTTTTTCTCTCTCTATCGAATATTGTAAATGTAAAAACCATTTGTTGTATGTAGTTCTCCACCACCCCCACCGGACTCAATTTTAACAGGGGGTAAATGTGGTAAACCACTGTTGCACCTCTATTAGAGGATGTATGGTAGGACCTGTACTACAGGTACGTTGGTAGTCCCTGCCTGCTGGCTCTGCCCAGTAGCCAGCGTATCAATATGTGTGTCCTCCATGCTGCAGCCATTTCGCCAGCTGCTGTGGGAGGCCACACATCTTAGAGCAATAAAGCCTCAGTTGTACCCAACTCAAGTCTTTGTGCAATTGATCGTGCATCACAGACAAGCATTTGGTTTTGCGCAGAGAATGATGTAGGGTAATTTTGTGTGCACTTACGTCTAAAGATCATTACAAATTAGACCAATATCATGGAAGCGCGTTCTACGCAGACGAACATCAAAACAGGTGACAATAGTGACTCTGAGTGGTATTAGACTTCAAATACGGAGGCAGGAGTACATCGAGAGATGTCAAAACAAGGAAATATCAATAATCTAAGAATATCCACGAGGCATAAATGACTGATGACTGTATGAGAACACAAATATGAGCAAGTATAATACACAGCAGAAATGGCAGTTCTTTATGATGGTGGACACAAATGCCTTTATCAGGAGAGATTGGCGAAACTAGCCCTGTATTCTCTGGAATGTCAAAGAATGAGAAGTGATCTCATTGAAACTTACATAATTCCTATACAGCATGACAGGGTAGATGTAGATCTACTCTGGATCTACCCTACACAGGATGCTGCGTCTGGCTGGTGAATCTATAACCAGGGGATACTTGGAACTTTAGTCTTATTTTATGATCGGTTTTTGTACGTCTAGTATCACATAACTAAATACTGTACGCGTCTCAAAATTCTATTTTGAATTTAAACAAGCATATAAATAGCAGTCTCAATTTTCATTATGCCCTAAAGTAGATACAATTCTGATGACATGCCACATTGATGTATCAAAGGCATGAGAATCTTTGGCCTCATCAAAATAAATGAAAGAAATTAAAAACCAGGAGTGATGCAAAACAGGGTCTTGGCTCACAATCACCCATTTTATTAATCTTGTAAAGTCTGGAAATGAATTCCATATTTGTCAGAGATTGCTCGAAAAAGGTTTTTACAGGGCAGCACAGTGGCGCGGTGATTAGCACTGCTGCCTCACGGCGCCGAGGACCCGGGTTTGATCCTTGCTCTGGGTCACTGTCTGTGTGGAGTTTGCACATTCTCCCTGTGTTTGCGTGGGTTTCGCCCCACAACCCAAAGATGTGCAGGGTAGGTGGATTGGCCACATTAAGTTGCCCCTTAATTGGAAAAAATGAATTGGGTACTCTAAACTTAAAAAAAAGGTTTTTACAAACCTCTACTTCACCTTAGGTTTACTCCATCTTGTTACAATGTAGCAGAGGACACCATGAGACTAAAACTTGTCTGGGGGAAGGATTCAGATCATCCACTGTAACTTTGGCAAAGAAAAATCATTGAAATACCAGAGAAACAGCCGAAAGGGCTAATTCTATGACTTAAGTTCTTGGGCGGCACGATAGCAAAGTGGTTAGCACTGTTGCTTCACATCGCCAGGGATCCGGGTTTGATTCCTGGCTTGGGTCTTTGTCTGTGTGGAATCTGCACGTTCTCCCCGTGTCTGCATAGGTTTCCTCCAGGTGCATGGTTTCCTCCCACAAGTCCCAAAAGACGTGCTTGTTAGGTGAATTGGACATTCTGAATTCTCCTTCAGTGACCCGAACAGGCACTGGAGTGTGGTGACTAGGGGATTTTTACAGTAACTTCATTGCAGTGTTAATGTAAGCCTACTTGTGACACTAATACAGATTATTATTATTACAGAAATTATTTCCCTCAGCGTATTGCTGTCACGCTCTTTTTATTAATGAAATTTCTTATTTAATAATTATGTTTTTCCACCTAATAAACCTATTGTTCTCACACCTCAAACAATTTTTCTAAATACCATTTGCACATTTATTCAGTACAAATGTAATGGAACATCACATGAAACCTATCAATAGGCTGTAAATTCCCAGTATACAACACAATTTGGGGCAGTACGGTGGCACAGTGGTTAACATTGCTACCTTGGGACCAGGGTTTGATTCCAGCATTGGATGACTGCCTGTGTGGAGTCTGCATATTCTCCCCTGGGTTTCCTCCGGGTGCTCCAGTATCTTCCCACAGTCCAAAGATTTTAAGGTTAGATGGATTGGTGATGCTAAATTGCTCCTTATGTCCAACGATGCGCAGGTTACATAGGAACATAGGAATTAGAAGCTGAAGTAGGCAATTCAGCCTTTCGAGCCTGCTCCGCCATTCAATCAGATCATGGCTGATCTCTTCCTAGGGCTGGATTCTTCCGCCCCGCCCGCCGCAGGAACGCCACGGGCGAGACGTGCACAATGGAGAAGTCCATTGACCTCGGGCGGGATTCTCCGATCGCCGGGCGGATGTGGCCGGAGAATCCCGCCCCCGGTCTCAAATCCACCTCCCTACCTGTTCCCCATATCCCTCTATAATTCTTTTTAAAATCAGAAATATGCCTATTTCCTTCTATGGGGCAGCGAGCTCCACAAATTCACCACCCTCTGCGAGAAGTAGTTTCTCCTCACCTCAGTTTTAAATCTACTGCCACTCAACCTATATCTGTGACCTCTTGTTCTAGATTGCACCACAAGGAGGAACATTTGGTTTATGTTTACTTTATTAATCCCTTTTAGTATTTTATATATCTCAATCAGATCACCTCTCATCTTCTAAACTCCAGCGAGTATAAACCCAAACTGTTTAATCTCTCCCCATACATCATCCCTTTCATCCCTAGACTCAATCTGGTAGACCACCTCTGAACTGCCTCCAATGCCACCACATCCTTACTCCAGGGGAGGAGGTGGCGTAGTGGTATTGTCACTGGACTAGTAATCCCGAGAGCCAGGGTAATAATTTGTGGACCCATGTTCGAATCCCCCCACTGCAGGTGATGGAATTTATTTATAAATTTAGAGTACCCAATTATATTTCTTTCCAATAAGAGGCAATTTAGTGTGGCCAATCCACCTAACCTGCACATCAATGGGGACACGGGACATGGGAGAATGTGCAAATTCCACACAGACAGTGACCTGGGGCCAGGATCAAAGCCAGATCCTGAGCCAGGTGGTGGAACTTAAACTCAATAAAATATCTGGAATTAAAAGTCTAACAGTGACCATGAAACCATTATCGATTGTGGTAAAAACTCATCTGGTTCACTAATGTCCTTTAGGGAAGGAAATTTGCCATCCTCATCTGGCCTGGCCTACATGTGACCCCAGACCACAGCAATGTGATTGACTCTTAAATGCCCTCCGAAATGGCCTAACATGCCACGCAGTTGTATTCGGCCTCTACAAAAACACAAATAAAGAAATGAAACTGGACAGAAGACCCAGCATTGAACCAGGCATCAGGCAACGGCAAATCCAGCGCTGCCGACTCTGCAAAGTCTTCCTTACTAACATCTGGGGACTTGTGCCAAAGTTGGGAGAGCTATCTCACAGACTAGTTAAGCAACAGCCTGACATAGTCATACTCACAGAATCATACCTTACAGACAGTACAGTATCCCTATAATATACAGACAGCTATATATCACCATTCCTGGGTATGTCCTGTCTGAACCACAGGACAGACCCAGCAGATTTGGCGGCACAGTTGTATACAGCAGGGAGGGAGTTAGTCTCAGCGCCCACAGTGGAGATTAGATGCCGGGCTGCTAGCGGACGATAAGATCTGTAAGCGAGTGAGGGAGGCCATCCGGGTGTACATAAAAAACAATGATACGGGAGAGTCTGTGGCAGGAGTGGTTTGGGAGGCATTGAAGTCAGTTATCAGAGGGGAATTTATTTTGATTCGAGCCCATAGGGAGAAAACTGAGCAGGCGGAGCGGGACAGGTTGGTCGGAGAAATCTTACAAGTGGACAGGAGGTATGCAGAGTCTCCGAATGAGGAGCTCCTGAGGGAGTGTCAGGCTCCAAATGGAATTTGGACTCCTTTCCACAGGTGAGGCGGAGGGACAGCTGAGGAGGAGAAAAGGCGAAATATATGAATCTGGAGAGAAAGCCAGCTGGATGCTGGCACATCAGCTGAGGAAGCAGGAGGTGGCGAGAGATATAGGGAAAATAAAGGATATGAGAGGGAAGGTAATGATAGACCCAGGGTGGGGGTTTAATGACATGTTCCATGATCAGTAATATGAGTCGGAACCCCCAGCCGGGGAGGAGGGTATGAAATCAATTCCTAGAGAGGCTGGAGTTCCCGAAGGTAGATGAGGAGCTGGTGGAAGACCTGAGGCTCCCAATTTGGCTCGGGGAGGTGATAGACGGGTTGGGGATGATGCAATCGGATAAGGCCCCGGGGCCTGACGGATTCCCAGTGGAATTCTATAAAAAGTTCTTTGGGCTACTGGAGCCACTCCTGGTTAAGACTTTTAACGAGTCTCGGGAGCCCCCAACGCTATCACAGGCATCAATTTCTCTCATCCTGAAGCGAGATAAGGACCCGGAGAACTGTGGATCGTACAGGCCAATTTCCCTACTGAATGTTGATGCCAAATTGCTGGCAAAGATCTTGGCCCCTCGAATAGAGGATTGCGTACCGGAGGTAATCAGGGAAGATCAGACGGGATTTGTGAAGGGCAGGCACCTGACGTCCAATATTAGACAGCTTCTTAATGTCATAATGATGCCAGCGGAGGGGCGCGATATTGAGGTGGTAGTGGCTATGGAGGCAGAGAAGGCTTTCGACCGGGTGGAGTGGAAATACCTATGGGGCATTTTGGGTAGGTTTGGGTTCGGACAGGGATTTGTGGATTGGTCCAGCTGTTATATCAGGCTCCGGTGGCAAATATAAGAACCAATCGAGTCCGGTCAGAGTATGTTAGTCTGCAGTGGGACAGACAAGGATGCCCGCTCTCCCCATTACTGTTTGCCCTGGCCATAGAGCCCTTGGCAATGGCCCTTTGATTATCAAATGCCTGGCGGGGGATAGTGAGGGGGGGGGGGGGGGGGGGTGGAGCACAGAGTCTCTCTATATGAGGACGATTTGCTGCTCTATGTCACAGACCCGGTGGGGGGGGATGGCGGCAATCATGGAGGTACAAGGAGAATTTGGGCGATTTTCAGGTTACAAGTTAAATATGGGAAAGAGCGAGATGTTCGTGATCCAGGACGGGGGCAGGCAAAGAGACTGATGGAGTTGCCGTTCAGAGTGTTTGAGAGGAGTTTTAGATATCTGGGGATTCAAGTGGCTACGAATTGGGGGCAGCTTCATATGTTAAATCTGGGCAAAGCGGTGGATCACATGAAAAGGGATTTTCGCAGATGGGACATGCTCCTGCTGACGCTGGCGGGGAGGGTCCAGATGGTAAAGGTGACGGTCCTTGAGACTGCTCTTCTTTTTTCAATGTCTTCCAATTTTTATCCCAAAGGCTTTTTTCAGGAAAACGAACCTGGCGATATCAGGTTTTGTGTGGGCAGGTAAAACTCCGAGAGTAAAGAAGGCACTCCTGGAATGGGGTCGCGGAGAGGAGGTCTTGGCCCTCCCGAGATTTATTAACTATTACTCGGTGACGAACATATCGATGGTCAGGAAGTGGGTGGTGGGGTAGGGGTCGGTGTGGGAGCGAGTAGAAGCGGCATCCTGTAAGGGAACAAGTTTGGAGGCCTTACTGACGGCACCCCTGCAGTTTTCTGTACCCTACGAGCTCTGTGGTGGTGGCAGCCCTTAGGGTGTGGGGGCAATAGAGGCAACACATGTGATTGGAGGGCGTTAGTGTGGTCACCGATTTGTAACAATCACTGGTTTGCCCGGGGGGGGGGGGCTGGATGGGGGCTATAGGGGATGGCGGCGGGCAGGGATTGAGAGATTTGGGGACCTATTGTGGTAAACCACTGTTGCACCTATATTAGGTGATGTATGGTGGGATCTGTACTACAGGTACGTCGGTAGTCCCTGCCTGCTGGCTCCAGAGTATAAATGTGTGTGTCCTCCATGCTGCAGCCATTTTGCCAGCTGATTTGGGAGGCCACACATCTTAGAGCAATAAAGCTTCAGTTGTGTCCAACTCTCGTCTCTGTGCAATTGATCGTGCATCAATTTATTGCTCTAAGATTTTCAAAAGATGGACCTCCTTATCAAGCCGGATCGCCTGCAGCTGGATCCGCAATCAAGCGACGCCAAAAGGGACTTTCAGCACTGGCTTGCTTGTTTCGAGGCGTACATTAACTCGGCGCCAAGCCCTGTCTCGGAGACTCAGTTAACACAGATACTGTATTCAAGGTTGAGCTCTAACGTCTTTCCGCTTATCCAGGATGCGCCAAACTACGCCGAAGCCATGATGCTTCTCACAGAAAATTACGCTCAGAAGACGAACACGCTCTTCACCAGGCACGTACTCGCCACTCGCTCTCAACTCCCTGGTGAGTCCATAGAAGACTTCTGGCGGGCCCTAATCCCACTTGTCATGGACTGTGACTGTCAGGCCATTACGGCCATGGAACATTCAAACCTCCTTACGCGGGACACTTTTGTTACGGGGATTAGGTCAGACCTCATATGCCAGTGACTGTTAGAAGGGGCTCTCTATGACGGTCGCCTCGCGCAACATTCAGGCCTACACCCCCAGCCGCACAGCCCACCCTTCCTACGCATCGTGGACCCCACAGACGGCCGCCCCAGCGGGGGCCTTACCCAGCCAATACGCCTGCTCCACACGCCAGCCAGCGAACCCCGGGGGTCCCCGATGTTACTTTTGCGGCCAGCAGAAACACCCCCGCCAATGCTGCCCAGCCCGCGCTGCCCCTTGTAAGGATTGTGGTGAGAAGGGGCACTTCACCGCGGTGTGCCAGGCCCGTGCAGTCGCCGCTATCACCCCCACCTCCTCATTTACAGACAATGGGCGCCGCCGTCTTCACCTCCCTGGACCATGCGCGGTCAGTGGGCGCCGCCATCTTCTCCCCCTCAGACCACGCACGGCCAATGGGCGCCGCCGTCTTCTCCCCCTCAGACCACGTGCGACCAGTGGGCGCCGCCATCTCCTCCCCTTCAGACCAAGCGCGGCCAGTGGACACCGCCATCTTCTCCCCCTCAGACCACGTGCGACCAGTGGGCGCCGCCATCTTCTCCCCTTCAGACCAAGCATGGCAAGTGGGCGCAGCCATCTTCCCCTCCGCGCAACACGTGCGGCCCATGGGCGCCGCCATTTTGTTCTCCCCAAGATCCTCAGGTGCCGCCATCTTGCCTCCCCCACGGCACATAGGCACCGCCAGCGTTCCAGGACCTGTGCCCCCCGGTCTCCCCATCATCCGACACCAGCGACGACCGACCACGACTCGCCTCAGTGACCATCGACCAGTCTCGTCCGTGCAACCTGCCCACCGCATCGACGAGCGTGAAAATCAACGGACACGTGACCTCTTGCCTGCTGGACTCCGGGAGCACCGACAGCTTCATCCACCCGGATACGGTGAGGTGCTGCTGCCTCGCGGTACACCCCACCAATCAAAGAATCTCCCTGGCCTCCAGGTCCCATTCCGTGGCGATCCGGGGGTACTGTACGGTCACACTCACGGTCCAGGGCATAGAATTCAGCGGCTTCCGCCTCTACGTCCTCCCTAACCTCTGCGCTACCCGACTACTCGGCCTGGACTTCCAGTGCAACCTCCAGAGCCTAACCCTGAAATTCGGTGGGCCCCTACCACCCCTTTACTGTGTCCAGCCTCGCGACCTTAAAGGTCGATCCGCCTTCCCTCTTCGCAAATCTAACCCCGGATGCAAACCCGTCGCCACCAGGAGCAGACGGTACAGCGCCCAGGACAGGACCGTCATCAGGTCCGAGGTCCAGCGGCTGCTTCGGGAAGGCATCATCGAGGCCAGCAACAGCCCCTGGAGAGCCCAAGTGGTAGTAGTTAAAACTGGGGAGAAACACAGAATGGTCGTGGACTACAGCCAGACCATCAATCGGTACACGCAGCTCAACGCGTACCCCCTCCCACGCATATCTGATATGGTCAATCAGATTGCACAGTACCGGGTCTTCTCAACGTTAGACTTCAAATCCGCCTACCACCAGCTCCCCATTCGTAAATCGGACCATCCATACACTGCCTTGCAGGCAGACGGTCGCCTCTATCACTTCCTCAGGGTTCCTTTCGGCGTCACCTACCGGGTCTCGGTCTTCCAAAGGGAGATGGACCGAATGGTCGATCGGTACGGTTTGCGGGCCACCTTTCCGTACCTAGACAACGTCACCATCTGCGGCCATGATCAGCAGGACCACGATGCCAACATTGCCAAATTTCTCCACACCGCCACTCTCCTAAACCTCACCTACAATAAGGAGAAGTGTGTGTTTAGCACAACCCGCTTAGCCATCTTCGTCTATGTGGTCCAGAACGGAGTTCTGGGGCCCGATCCCGACCGCATGCGCCCCCTCATGGAGCTCCCCCTCCCCCACTGCCCCAAAGCCTTCAAACGCTGCCTGGGTTCTTTTCATGCTACTCCCAGTGGGTCCCAAACTGTGCGGACAAGGCCCGCCCACTCATACAGTCCACCCATTTTCCCCTGACGGCCAAGGCACAACAGGCCTTCACCCATATCAGAGCCGATATCGCCAAGGCTGGATGCACGCAGTAGATGAGACACTGCCCTTCCAAGTAGAGGGCGCGCATCGGACGTCGCCCTAGCCGCCACACTCAATCAGGCAGGCAGACCCGTGGCATTCTTTTCCCACACCTTCCATGCCTCAGAAATTCGGCACTCATCCATCGAAAAAGAGGCCCAAGCTATCGTTGAAGCTGTGCGGTATTGGAGGCATTACCTGGCCGGCAGGAGATTCACTCTCCTCACTGATCAACGGTCGGTAGCTTTCATGTTCAATAACACACAGAGGGGCAAGATCAAGAATGATGAGATCTTGAGATGGAGGATCGAGCTCTCCATCTATAATTACAAGATTTTGTATCGCCCCGGCAAACTCAACGAGACCCCAGACGCCCTATCCCGAGGTACATGTGCCAATGCACAAGTAGACCGACTCCGGGCCCTACACGACAGCCTTTGTCACCCGGGAGTCACATGATTGTACCATTTCATAAAAGCCCGCAATCTGCCCTACTCCGTCGAGGAAGTCAGGACAATCACCAGGGACTGCCAGGTCTGTGCGGAATGCAAGCCGCACTTCTACCGGCCGGAGAGTGCACGCCTGGTGAAGACCACCCGCCCCTTTGAGCGCCTCAGCGTGGATATCAAAGGGCCCCTCCCCTCCACCGACCGTAACACGTATTTTCTCAGTGTGGTTGATGAGTACTCCAGATTCCCCTTCGCCACCCCATGCCCCGACATGACGTCTGCCACCGTCATCAAAGCCCTCAACACCATCTTCGCTCTGTTCGGCTTCCCCGCCTACATCCACAGTGACAGGGGATCCTCATTCATGAGTGATGAGCTGCGTCAGTTCCTGCTCAACAGGAGTATCGCCTCCAGCAGGACGACCAGCTACAACCCCCGAGGAAATGGATAGGTAGAGAAGGAGAATGGGACGGTATGGAGGGCCGTGCAACTGGCCCTACCGTCCAGGAACCTCCGGCCTCCCGCTGGCAGGAGGTCCTCCCTGAGGCACTACACTCCATTCGGTCACTACTGTGCACTGCCACTAACAACACACGCCATGAACGTCTTTTTGCCTTCCCCAGGAAGTCCACATCCGGAGTGTCGCTCCCGACTTGGCTCACAGCTCCAGGATGCGTCCTGCTCCGTAGGCACGTCCGACTCCACAAGGCAGACCCGTTAGCGGAGAGGGTGCAATTGCTCCATGTAAACCCCCAGTATGCCTACGTGGCGTACCCCGACGGCCGCCAGGATACTGTCTCCCTCAGGGACTGGCACCAGCAAGTTCCACACACATACACCCCTCCCACCCGGCGCCACCCTCCCCTCCCCCGGCGCTCCCAGCAGCAACCTCCCCAGGACCATCCATCCTGCCCACGCACGAGGATGAAGAGGATTTCGGCACGCTCCCGGAGTCACCAAAGATCAGACCAGCATCGGCATCGCCGCCACAACTGCATCGCTCCCAGCGGCACATCAAGGCCCCGGACAGGTTAAACCTCTAACTGGTCCACTGGACTTCAAAAGACATTTTTTTTCTCTCTCTCTCCAATATTGTAAATGTATAACTCATTTGTTGTATATAGTTCTCCACCACCCCCGCCGGACTCAATTTTAACAGGGGTGAACAAGGTAAACCACTGTTGCACCTATATTAGGTGATGTATGGTAGGATCTGTACTACAGGTACATCGGTAGTCCCGGCCTGCTGGCTCCGGAGTATAAATGTGTGTGTCCTCCATGCTGCAGCCATTTCGCCAGCTGCTGTGGGAGGCCACACATCTTAGAGCAATAAAGCCTCAGTTGTATCCAACTCTCGTCTTTGTGCAATTGATCGTGCATCACCTATTAATTCAGGTGGGTTTACCTACCTTGGAGGCATTAGAGGAGAAATTTGAGTTGCCGGGTGGGAATGGGTTTCGGTACCTCCAGATACTGGATTTTGTCTGGAGGCAGGTTCCTGGCTGCCCTCTCCACCCCCTGAGGGGGTTACAAGATAAGGAAATGTCAAAAACAGTGGTTGGAGGGGGGAGGGTCTCGGAGATATACAAGGAGCTGATGGAGTGGGAAGGGGTCCCTATCAGGGAGGTGAAAAGGAAGTTGGAAGAGGAGCTAGGTGGGGAAATAGAATTCGAGATGTGGGAAAAAGCCCTGAAGAGAGTCAACTTAGCCTCGTTGTGTGCCAGACTTAGCTTGATCCAGTTCAAGGTGGTCCACAGGGCCCACATGACGGCTGCCCGGATGAGCAGGTTCTTTGATGAGGTGGAGGACAGATGTGGGCAGTGCTGGGGTAGCCCGGCAACACATGTGCATATGTTTTGGGCTTTTCCAAAATTGAGGGGATTCTAGCAGGGATTTGCGGACGTTATGTCCGAGGTCCTGGAAGGAAGGGTAACTCGGAGTCCAGAATTAGCAATATCTGTGGTATCGGAGAATCCGGGGGCCAAGGGGGGGGGGGGGGGGGGGGGGGGTGCTGGGAGGCCGATGTTCTGACCTTCTCCTCACTGGTGGCCCGGAGTCGGAGTTTGCTGGGCTGGAGCGACTCGGAGCCCCCGAAGTCAGGAGTGTGGGTCAGTGATATGGCAGGGTTTCTCAGTCTGGAGAAATGTAATTTGCTTTGAGAGGATCAATTCAAGGGTTCGCCCTGAGATGGCAGCTGTTCATAGACTACTTCAAGGAGAACTGAACGTCGGCAGTAAGAGGGGGGAGAGAAAAAGTAGTGGGGTGGGGGGGAGGAAAATAGGAGGCATGGTAATGATACATTGGGGCAGAGAATATAGTTTACGGGTAGCTAGGGAATAGAGCGGGGGAATAGTGGGCGTTGTTCTGTAGGTTGTTTTTCCTTTCTTTGCTTGTCTCAGCCCGCGTGGGTGTTTAAGAGATGTTAATGTGTTAAACTGTGAAAATTACAAATGCCTCTGATGCACGATCAATAACTCTCGAAGCGAGATTGGAGTACAATTGAAAGCTTTATTGGACTAGATGTTTCCCCCAACAGCGCAGGTACAGAATGCAGCAGCTAGGGAGACACAGACTCTTATACCCCGCCTTACTGGGTGGAACCAGCAGGCAGGCTTCACCAATGATCTTACTGTCTCAGGTACCTCCCACACCAATGATCTTACAGCATCAACCTAGGTACCGTAATACCTCTAATACCGACTAGCACAGCCTCAATAAAATATTTTCTAAAATATGTAGGGAGGGAGTTGCCCTGGGAGTCCTCAACATTGACTCTGGACCCCATGATGTCTCATTTAAAAAAAATAAATTTAGATTATCCAATTCATTTTTTTTCCCAATTAAGGGGCAATTTTAGCGTGGCCAATTCACCTACCCTGCATATCTTTAGGTTGTGGGGTGAGACCCGCGCAGACACGGGGAGAATGTGCAAACTCCACACGGACAGTGATCCGGAGCTGGGATCGAACCTGGGTCCTCAGTGCTGTGAGGCATCAGTGCTAACCACTGTGCCGCCATGCAACCCTTCCCATGAAGTCTCAGCTTCAGGTTCAGCATAGACAAGGAAACTTCCTGCTGATTACCATGTACCGGCCACCATCAGCTGATGAGTCAGTATTCCTCCATGTTGAACACCACTTGGAGGAAGCACTGAGGGTGGCAAAAGTGCAGAATATGCTCTGGGTGGGGAACTTCAATATCCATCACCAAGAGTTGTCTGGGTCAGAAAGGACATATCTACTAGACTAGAACTGCAGCAAGTGGTGAGGGAAGCAACAAGAGGGAAAAACATACTTGACTTCATCCTCACCCATCTGCCTGCTGCAGATACATCTGTCCATGACCGTATCGGTAGAAGTGCCCACTGCACAGTCCTTGTGGAGACAAAATCCCATCTTTATATTGAGGAGAGCCTCCATCCTGTTGTGTGGCACTACCATCGTGCTAAATGGGATAGACTTCGAACAGGTCTAGCAGCGCAAGATTGGGCATCCATGAAGCGCTGTGGGCCATCAGCAGCAGAATTGTAATCAGCCATAATCTGTAACCTCATGGCCCAGCATATCCTCCACTCTACCATTAACACCAAGCCAGGGGATCAACCCTGGTTCAATAAAGAGTGCAGGAGAGCATGCAGGGAGCAACATCAGGCATACCAACAAAATGGGTGTCAACATGGTGAAGCTACAACACAGGACTGTTTGTGTGCCAAACAGCAAAAGCAGCAAGTAATAGTCAGGGTTAAGCGATTCCACAACCAACGCATCAGATCTAAGCTCTGCAGTCCTGCCACATCCAGCCGTGAATGGTGTTGGACTATTAACCAACTCACTGGAGGAGGCTCCACAAATATCTCCATCCTCAGTGATGGAGAAGCCCAGCACATATGTGTAAAAGACAAGTCTGAGGCCATTTGCAACAATCTTCAGCCAGAAGTGCCGAGTAGATGATCCAATCTCGGTCTCCTCCAGAGGTCCTCAACGTCACAGATGTCAGTCTTCAGCCAATACGATTCACTCCACGTGATATCAAGAAATAGCTGAAGGCACTGGACACTGAAAGGCTATGGGTTCTGATATGGGTGCTCCAGAACTTGCTGCACACTGAGCCAAGCTGTTCCACTACAGCTACAATACTGGTATCTACCCGGCAATGTGGAAAATTTCCCAAATGCTGTCTGAGAAACTTTGGTGAGTTACTGAAATATATCTTGTAGATGGTAGGCACAGCTTGTCCAGTGCACAAGAAACAGGACCGATCCAACCCAGCCAATTACCGCCCTATCAGTCTACTCTCCATCATCAACAAAGTGATGGAAGGAGTCATTAACAGTGCTATCAAGCAGCACAGACTTGGCAATAACTTGCTCAGTTTGGATTCCGCCAGGGTCATTCAGCCCCTGACCTCATTACAGCCTTGGTTCAAACATGGATAAAGAGCTGAATACCAGAGATGAGGTGAGAGTGACTCCCTTGACATCAAGGCAGCATTTGACCGAGTATGGCATCAAGGAGCCCTAGCTAAACTGGAGTCAATGGGAATCAGAGGGAAAACTCTCCGCAGGTTGCAGTCAAACCTGGCACAAATGAAGATGGTTGTGGTAGTTAGTGGTCAATCATCTCAGCTCCAGAACATCACTGCAGGGGTTCCTCAGGCTAGTGTCTTCGGCCTAACCATCTTCAGCTGCTTCATCAATGACCTCCCTTCCATCATAAGGTCAGTCGAGGGGATGCTTGCGGATGACTGCACAATGTTCAGCACCATTCGTGACTCCTCAGATAATGAACAGTCCATGTCCAAATGCAGCAAGACCTGGACAATATCCAGGCTTGGGCTGACAAGTGGCAAGTTACATTCGCGCCACACACGTGCCAGGCAATGACCATCTCCTACAAAAGAGGATCTAACCATCGCCCCTTGACATTAAATGGCATTACCATCGCTGAATCCCCCACAATCAACATCCTGGGGTTACCATTGATCAGAAACTGAACTGGACTAGCCACATTAATACTGTGGCTACCAGGGCAGGTCAAAGACTAGGAATCCGATTGTGAGCAAGTCACCTCCTGACCCCCCTCAAAGCCTGCCCACCATCTACAAGCCACAAGTCAGGAGTGTAATGGAATATACTCCACTTGCTTGGATGAGTGCAGCTCCAACAACACTCAAGAAGCTCGGCACCATCCAGGATTTCTCCTCCTTCCACAACATTCAAACCCTCCACCACCAACGAACAGTGGCAGCCATGTGTACCATCTACAAGATGTACGGCAGTAATTCACCATGGTTCCTTCAACAGCACCTTCCAAACCCACGACCACTACCATCTAGAAGGACAAGAGCAGCAGATACCGGGGAACCCTGCTACCTGGATGCTCCCCTCCAAGTCTTCACCACCCCGACTTGGAAATATATCGCTATTCCTTCACTGTCGCTGGGTCAAAATCCTGCAACGCCCTTCCTAACAGCATAGGGGATCTACCTACACCTGAAGGACTGCAGTGGTTCAAGAAGGCAACTCACCACCACCTTGGGATGGGCAATCAATGCTGGCCTAACAAGCGATGCCCACATCCCGTAAATTAATTTTTAAAATGTTTTAAATGTGGTCTCACCAACACCCTGTACAATTGCAACAACATTTCTCAACTTTTATACTCCAGTCCTTTTGCAATAAACGCTAATATTCCATTTGCCTCTTTTATTACATGCTGTACCTACAAACCGACTTTCTGCGATACATGACGAAGATACCCAAATCCCTCTGCCCAGAGGCATTTTGAATCTGCTTTCAATTTAGATCATTATTTCCCTTTCTATTTTTTCAGCCAAAATGGATAACCTCACACTTATACACATTAAACTCCATCTGCCATACTTTGGCGCATTTTTCTAGCCTCTCTCTATCCGTCTGTAAAGTCTTTATCTCCTCTTCACTGCCTGTTTTCCCACCTATTTTAGTATCATCCGCAAATTTAGCTATGTTACACTCTGTCCCTGCTTGTAGATCCTTTATATAAATTGTAAACAGTTAAGGTCCGAAGACTGACCCCTGCGGCACCCCGCTAATTACAGTTTGCTCGCCCGAGAAAGACCCATTTATCCTGATCCTCTGCTTTCTGTCAGTCAGACAATCCTCAATCCAAGCTGGTACTCTAACCCAGTCCCCTGCGATCTCACCTTCTGGATCAATCTTTCATGTGGCACCTTGTCAAATGCTTCTGAAAGTCTAGATATACCACATCCCCAGGTTCTCCATTATCCACCTTGCTGGTTATGGCCTCAAAAAACACAAACAAGTTTGTCAAGCATGACTTAACCTTCATAAAACCATGCTGACAATGGTGGATTGAGCTTTGTCTTTCCAAATGTTCAGTCATCTCCTCCTTAATGATTGATTCCAGCAACTTCCCCACCACAGAGGTCAAGCTAAACAGTCTACAGTTTCCTACTTTTGCCTTGCTCCCTTTTTGAATGGGGGAGTCACATTACGTGCTTCCAATCCACAGGGACCTTTCCAGAATCCAGGGAATTTTGAAATATCATAACCACTATCTCTGCTGCCACCTCCTTTAATACCCTAGGGTGCAGGCCATCAGGTCCCAGAGGTTTATCTGTCTTTAATCCCATTAGTTTATTCAATACCTTCTCCCTAGTTAGGTGGGATTACAGGGGTGCGGGGATAGGTTGGGAGAGTGGGCCGAGGTAGGGTGCTCTTTCAGAGGGTCCATGCAGACTCGATGGGCCAAATGGCCTCCTTCTGCATTGTAGGGTTCTATTATTCTACGATTCTACAATTTGTAAGACCGCTTCTGGGATAAGGGGAAACAACCCAGTTCTTGAGTTAAGGTCGTACTAAATTTCTCTATAAATTTCTCTAAAATGTATCATTCTTGAAAATCTGATCAACAATTAAATCTACATTTTTATTGTTCTTACATTGTTATTCTGGTGCTGTTGAGTGGGGAAAGTCAAAGCTACAAGTTAACAAAGCATTGAATGCTTGTAAAATTTCTAAAATTAGCACATATTTGATTACAAATGACTATTAATGTTAGCATTCAAAGGCCGCATGGGGGCAGACTAATATTTTAAATACTGGTACTGCAACATCATCTTTTGCATAGAAATTAAGAGTGGTATATGGCACCTTTGGTTGTGGTGCAGTGCAAAAAATTACTGTTTATAATATGGAGTATAACGGAGACATAATTCAGAACCAACAACGCGGGACTTCAATCGCAGTGCAATCAAAAGAAAAGTCACAACAGCTCATCTGAAATAGTTCACCTGAGCCACATACCTGGGCATAAATAAGCAGATCCCAGAAAAATACAGTTCAGATGAAAGATTCCAATTGCACATTCCTAGCACAAAGTATTTCTCACCAGGAATGGATATCATAGGTGCACAGCCCATGATTTTCCATCCATTGCCTGCTGCGATCACAGGTTAATCATCACCAATGGACCCCAGGCTGGGAGCATACAATCTGAAAAATTATGCTTATATTACCTTGGAAAATTAAATATAAAACTTAAATGACAATTTATGAGACCTCGGTATCACGATGTCAGTATCCAGTTTTATTCCCTTCATCTGGGGAGGTGATTACGATATTAATTCAGAGGAAGTACAAGTGCTTGCTGACTACTTTAAGAGCTCTTAATTAACCTGTTGAAAGAGCTGGAATTTCTAACTTTCGAAATGAGATGTGATTGAGGTCTTTAGCATAATGAAGGGATTAGAGTCCAGCACAATGGATAGATTAATTAAACAAGCTATGCAAGAAAGGACTAGACAATATCAATAACAACTAGAGTAACAACATGCATTTAAATAGTGCTATTAACGTAGAAAAATAATTATGCTTCACAGAGGCATATCAGAAATAAACAGGCACTCTACCAAAAGAAGGCTATATTAGAGGCAAATTATCAAAAACTTGGTCAAATGGATTTGTTTGAAAAAGGGTCTTCAAGGAGTAGGGAGAGGTGGCAGACTGAATACTATGAGTCAACTGTGGCTCAATGGGCAGCATTTTTACTTCTGACTCAGAAGGTTGTGAGTTCAAGTTCTACTACAGAAACTTCAGCATAAAATCCTGGCTGGCATTCCAGTGCTGCACGTCGTGAGGAGCTGTCTTTTGAACAAAACATGATTATATTAATCTTTATTAGTGTCACAAGTAGGCTTACATTAACACTGCAATGAAGTTACTGTGGAAATAAACCAAGGTGCTGTCTGTTCTCTCAGGTGGATTGGTCTGGGTTACAAGCTCCCCATGTTAGACTTTCAAATCTATAGATTTAGGGCAGTGTGGATCAAATCTGATAAAGGTGCTCAGACTGTTAAGGGAGCATGTTTTACTGAAGCTGAGAAGACGTGGCAGATCCCAATACAATGTACAATGTCTGCATTATGTTTTCTTTTAATTAACTTAGCTGCAGCCTTTATATGTGGGCTTTCTGTTAGTTTCATACAAATGCTCCAAGTGTAAAATGTCAGTATGCTCTGGAACGCAAAATAAAATACATTGTTAAAAAAAATGTATTTATTACAAACATATATCAAACCAGGTTACAGCAAATAAACACCACGGGAAACATACTTCCTAACAATCAACAATACAGTCTGTACAGATTTTTCCCCTTTTTCAGCACCCCCCCCCCCTCCCCCATGACGAACAGCCCCTCAAACACGGTCACAAACATCCCCCACCTTTTTTCAAACCCCCTGCAGAGCCCCTTAACTCATACTTTATCTTCTATAATCGCAGGAAGTCATACAGGTCACCCAACCAAGCCGCTACCCCCGGTGGCGATGCTGACCACCACTCCAGCAAGATTTTCACCGTGCATTCAGAGAAGCGAAGGCCAAGGCATCGCCCTTCCTCCTCTCCATGAGCTCAGGTTCTCTGAAACGGCAAATATCGCCACAAAGGGTCCGGGTCCACCTCCTCCTCCACTATCCTGGCAAAGAGCGCGAACACTCCTGCCCAGAATCTTCCCAATTTTTCGCAACCCCAAAGCATGTACACATGATTTGCTGGCCCCCGCCCACATCTCTCATACTCATCTGCTACCCCTGGAAGAACCCACCCATTCTCATCCGAGTCATATGCACCCTGTGCACCACCTTAAACTGTATCATTGTTATACCGTCAATTCACTGTGAGACTGTGAGAATGAGTGAACATAAGGCTTTATTATCCAGGAACTCGCCTGCCAGTGTCTGCTGTACAAATGAGTGCCACCCACAGGTGGCTGATCTATATATCGGCCTGAGGAGGGCGGAGCCAGAGGCGGAGCCCACCAGGGTTCCAGTACAAGGTCATAGGTCACAGCACAGTTCATACTTAGGTGAATACATTCACCACATTCAACCCCTGTTAAAAAAAATCAAGTCCAGCGGGGGTGACGTGGGGTCATCAAATATTCAGTCTGTCCGGAGGCCGGATCGTTCTTTTAGATCTCCTCAGCTCTGGCAGTGCGGCAGGCACGATTGTTGTAGATGGTGACTCCGGGGGCATAGGGCGGAATTCTCCCAAAGGCCTGACGCCGTCGTGAAACCCGGAGAGGTTCACGGCAGCGACGGAGGCCTCTCCTGGCCCCCTATTCTCCCCTCCCCGGGGGCCTAGGAGGGCCGTGCCGGGAAACTCGGCCGTGGGGCCTTGTCACTCGCGTCAAGGCCCGGCGCGCCGAGAATGACGCGGCCGACGCGCCTAATGACGTCAGCCGCGCATGCGCAGGTTGGCCGGCTCCAACCCGCGCATGCGCGGTTGCAATCTTCCCCTCCGCCGCCTCGCAAGACATGGTGGCTTGATCTTGCGGGGCGGCGGAGGGGAAGGAGTGCGTCCCATTGAGACGCCGGCCCGACGATCGGTGGGCACCAATCGCGGGCCTGTCCCCTCCCGAGCACGGCTGTGGTGCTCAGTCCCCTCTAGGCCCCCCACAAGGCCCAAACGGGCATCTCACGCCATGTTCACGACGGCAGTGACCAGGTGTGGGTGCCGCCGTCGTGAAACGGTCGCGAACAGCAGGCCGCTCGGCCCATCTGGGTCGGAGAATCGCGGGCCGCCGTGAAAAACAGCGGCCCGCGATTCTCCGAGCGGCGTGTCGCGTTTTGGGGGGGGGGGTGGGAGAATCGCGAGAGGTGCGAGAGCGAACCTCCCACGATTCTCCCACCCGGCGTGGGAGCGGAGAATTCCGCCCATAGTGTCTGGAGCTTGAACTTCAGTCCGGCGTGTCGGAGACGGTTGAGGGGTGGGGGTAGGCAGGGGAGGTGGTGGGTGGTGGCAGTGCAGGTGCGGGACAATACAGGAGACCCAGGGGGCATAAGGGGCGCTGGGGGTGGCGGTAGGCAGTGGGGAGGGGTGCGTGTTGGCAGGGGAGCCAGCTGGCGCCAGGTCCCGTAGGGAGACTGTATCTTGCCGTCCATCCTGGTGCGTGATGTAGGCGTACTGGGGGTTGGCATGCAGCAGCTGGACCCTCTCGACCAGGCGGCCGGTCTTATGGCTCCTCGTTTCCGGAGAAGGACAGGTCCTGGAGTTGTCAGCCAGGATGGAAGCGATGTGGTGAATGTGATTCACACTATATAGTTTCCAATATCACTCCATGTATATATGTTCGTTATCTACCCGTTGTAAGATCAATGCTGTATATAGTTGCCAATATCACTCCATGTATATATGTTCATTATCTACCATTGTAAGTGCAGTTGCACTATCCGACCACCAGGGGGAGTCGCTCTGGGAGTACGCGAGAGTTTGTACTGGGCTCCTCCCTTGGCTCCGCCCAGGACTCCTCCCCCTGGGACCGATGTATAAAGATCAGTGCCTTAGAGCCAGCCTGCCAGTCATCTGGAGTTCAACGACGAATAGGCTGGCTCTGTTGTAAGAGTATTAAAGCCTCTGTTCAGATCCAACTACACGTTTTTGCTGAATTGATGGTTCCATCAAGCGAGACCCCGGAGATGGGCTTCCTAGGGAAGACAAAGAAACAGTCATGAGGGGTCTCATTCGTGGCTGTGCAGAGGAGTGATCTAACGGAGTGGAGGACGTCCTGCCAGCGGGGAATCGGGAGACTTCTAGACCGGAGGGCCAGAAGGACGCCTTCCATACCGTCACGTTCTCCCTCTCCACCTGCCCACTTCCCTGTGGGTAATAGCTCGTAGTCCTGCTCAAGGCGATGCCTTTACTGAGCAGGTACTGACGCAGCTCATCGCTCAAGAACGATGTGCCCCGGTCGCTGTGGACGTACGCAGGGAAACCGAACAGTGTGAGGATGCTGTGCAGTGCCTTTTTAATCATGGCCGAAGTCATGTCGGGGCAGGGGACGGCGAAGGGGAAGCTGGAGTACTCATCAACGAGGGTTGATGGAGGGGAGGGGCCCTTTGAAGTCAATACTGAGGCGCTCAAAGGGCCAGAAGGCCTTTACCAGGTGGGCCGTGTCTGACCGGTAGAAGTGCGGTTTGCACATGGCACCTGGCCATGGGTAAGTAATAAAGTGGGTAAGCCGGGTGACCCCCTGGTGACAGAGGTCATCGTGGATAGTCCGAAGTCAGCTATCTTGCGCGCTGGCGCATGTGCCGTGGGACTAGGGCATCTGGGGGCTCATTGAGCTTCCCTGGACAATACTTGATATCGTAATTGTAGGTGGAGAGTTCGATCCTCCACCTCAAGATTTTGTCATTCTTAATTTTGCCCCGTTGTGCGTTGTCAAATATAAAGGCAACCGATCGCTGGTCGGTGATGAGGATGAACCTCCTACCGGCTAGGTAGTGCTTCCAGTGCCACATGGCTTCCACTATGACTTGTGCTTCCTTCTCGACCGAGGAGTTTTGGATCTTGGAAGTGTGGAGGGTTCTAGAGAAGAATGCTACTGGCCTGCCTGCCTGGTTGAGGGTGGCAGCCAGGGCGACATCTGATGCATCGCTCTCTACCTGGAAGGGGACGGACTCATCCACCCCGTGCACTGCGGCCTTAGTGATGTCGGCCTTGATGCGGCTGAAGGCCGAGCGGGCCTCAGCTGTCAGGGGAAATGTGGTGGTTTTAATAAGTGGGCGGGCTTTGTCTGCATAGTTGGGGACCCACTGGGCATAGTAGGAGTACAGGCCCAGGCATCGTTTGAGGGCATTGAGGCTATGGGGAGGGGGAAGTTCCGTGAGAGGGCGCATACGGTTGGGGTCGGGCCCTAGAACTCTGTTCTCCACGACGTAACCAAGGATGGATAGTCAGGTAGTGCGGAAAACGCACTTCTCTTTGTTATATGTGAGGTTGAGGGATTGGGCGGCCTGGAGGAACCTCTGAAGGTTGGCGTCATGGTCCTGCTGATCAAGGCAGCAGATGGTAACATTGTCCAAGTACGGGTATGTAGCCCGCAACCCCTACTGGTCCACCATTCGGTCCATCATTCTCTGAAAAGCCGAGACCCCGTTAGTGACGCCGAAAGGGACCCTGCGGAAGTGGAAGAGTCGGCCGGCTGCTTCAAACGCAGTGTAGTGGCGCTCCTCCGGACAGATCGGGAGCTGGTGGTAGGCCGATTTCAGATCGACCGTTGAGAACACCCGGTATTGTGTGATCTGGTTGACCATCTCTGCTATGCGGGGGAGGGGTATGCATCCAGTTGCGTGAACCGGTTAATGGTCTAGCTGTAGTCCACAGCCATCTGATTCTTTTCCCCGGTCCGGACGACCACCACTTGTGCTCTCCAGGTGCTGTTGCTGGCCTCGATGATCCCTTCCCTCAACAGTCGCTGGACCTCCGACTTGATAAAATTCATGTCTTGGGAACTGTACCACCTGCTCCTGGTGGCGACGGGCTTACAGTCGGGAGTGAGGTTCGCAAAGAGCAAAGGGGGGGACCCTGAGGGTCGCGAGGCTGCATACCGTGAGGGGGGGGTAAGGGTCCGCCGAACTGTAGGGTCAGGCTTCGGTGACTGCATTGGAAGTCTAATCCAAGCAGTAGGGGGCGCAGAGGTGAGGGAGGATATACAGCTTAAAACGAGCGTACTCGGCACCCTGCATTGCGAGGTTAGCGATACAGTACCCTCGGATTTGGACCGAATGGGATCCGGAGACAAGGGAGATTGTTTGGGATGCGGGGTAGATGTGAAGGGAGCAGCGCCTTACCGTGTCAGGGTGAACAAAACTCTCCGTGCTCCCGGAGTCGAAAAGACAGGGGGTCTCGTGCCCGTTGACCCGGACGGCCAGCATGGAATTTTTCAGGTGCTTTGGCTGCGACTGGTCGAGGGTGACTGCGCCAAGCTGTGGGTAGCCTGTGTGGTCGGCAGTATCGGGGTTACAAAATGGCGGCCCCCATGAGTCGCACGTGTCGGGCTGGGTTGAAGATGGTCTACATATCGCCCCGGGGGGGGGGGTGGAGCCAGAGGCGGAGCCCACCGGGGTTCCAGTACAAGGTCATAGGTCACAGCACTATACAGACAGTTCATACTGAGGTGAATACATTCACCACAATCAGACTATCCTTGCACAAGAAGAGGTCCCGTGTACCCTACACAGTGCCTCACTCTGTACTCCCCAATTGATCTCCGCTCCAAACTCCGCTTCTCATTTCTCCTTGATCTTCACCAACCACTCGCCTCCCTGCTCCCCCAGCCACTTGTATATATCCCCAATTCTTCCCTCCCCATCTACATCCGGAAGCAGCAGTCGCTCCAGCAGGGTGTATCCCGGCAACCTAGGGAACCCCCTCCAGACCTTTTGCACAAGCCCCTACCCTGCAGATACCTGAAATCACTGCCCCTCGGCAGCTCTACCCTCTCCCTTAGCTCCTCCAGACTGGCGAACCCTTCCTCCAAATACAGATCCCTTACCTTGACCAGCCTCACTTCCCTCCACCTCATGTATACACTATCCATCCCCCCGGCTCAAACCCATGATTCTCGCACAGCGGCGTTAACCCCGACATCCCTTCCACCCTAAAATGCCTCCTCAGCTGATTCCATATCTTCACCATGGACTGCACCACTGGGCTCCCTGAATACCTACTCTGAGTTGGCAACACTGCCGTCTTCATAGCCCTCAAACTAGACCCCTTACAAGATTCCTCCTCCATCCTAACCCACTCTACCCCTTCTCCTTCCCACCACCGTCGCATCTTTTCCACATTCGCCGCCCAATAATAATGAAGCAAGTTCGGCAATGCCAACCCCCCCCCCCGCTACCTCTGCCTCTGTAGCAGGGTCCTCCCCACCCTCGGCACCTTTCCCACCCATACAAAGTCCGAAATGATCGGGTCCACTTTCTGAAAAAAGGCCTTTGGTATCAAGATCGGGAAAGCCTGAAAGATAAATAAGAACCACGGCAAAATATTAATTTTCACAACTTGGACTCTCCCCGCCAATGTTAACTACAGTGTATCCCACCTCTTACGATCTTCCCTGGCCTCCTCCACCAGCTTCGTTAAGTTCCACTTATAGAGCCCCGTCCATTCCCTCGCTACCTGAATCCCCAAATACCTAAACCTATCCCTCGCTACCGTAAATGGCATCCCCCCCCTAAATTAGCCCGCTGTGCCAACTCATTCACCAGGAATACATCACTTTTGCCGACATTCAATTTGTACCCCAAGAACCCTCCAAATCTTCCCAGCAGGCCCATAATTACTCAAAAGAAAATACATGAACATGCACAGAAATTAGGTATGGCACCAATGTTTTTTTAAAAATCTGTCTCTGTATTACTCTAAGCCAAGCGGATTACAGTTTAAAAATTGGGAGTTGGCTGTGCAGAAATTTCAATCTCAAGTTTCAGCTTTTCAAGAACTTCCATGTAAATAGCTATCGAATGTCTACTGCACAGGAGTCTCTTCAAAATGCGATTTGGGGAGGGAATCTGCAATTGGATCCAGCTGATCCCCACAAACATCAATAGCGCAGTCTCAATCAATGGGTGGGATTCAGAAAGCTTTCACATCAAATCTGGAGTCAGGCATGGTCGCTCCCTCTCTGCTGTGTGTTGCATGGAACCTTTCGCTGTGTCCATCAGGAATGATCAGGGTATAAGGGGAGTGACAATCCCAGGCAATGGAGGCACTCAGGTCAAAGCCTCCCTATACATGGAAGATGTCGAATTTGATGTTGGTGCACAGGCTCTTGAATGCCTGCGACCAGTTTGAACCAGCCTCGGGAGCCAAGGTAAACCGTGGCAAGAGCGAGGCCATGTTCTTTGGGAATTGGGCTGACAGGTCCTTTGTCCCCTTCACCGCCAGGTCAGGTTACCTGAGGGATATGGTTCAGAGTGGCTGAGAGGAGCATATCACCAAGGTAGAAACTGGCCATGTGGCAGCAACAGTCCCTCTCCATTCCAAACATAATCTGGTCATCAGGTGTGACGTACTCTTGGTGTTGCTGTACGTGGATCAGGTCTGGCCCATACCCTGATCCAGGACTGCAACAGTCACCCGAGCCATCTTCAAGCTCATCTGGAGATCCAAGATTGAATGTGTACAAAGTGACACCATGGACAAATCTCCGGATAAGGGAAGGAAATACGTACCCAATGTCGCCCTCATCCTGATGGCCACCTTTGCATATGGCTGCATCACACTGTGCGTAGTCCCTGGTATGCAAACACTCACACACCTGAAGTCTCTGGGCCACCGCACACTGCCCTCGAAGCGACTGCGGGAGGAAGCGACAGTAGCACACCTGCTTGTAGAATGTGCCCTTTCAAAGAAGGTCTCGAGATAGGTTGAGTGGTATTTGTCGATGTTCAACCTGAGCAGCTCTGTGATGCAGGACTATGTGCTTTATGGGCTGTTCCCAAGGACACACACTGAGAAAAATGTCAACTGTTGCTGGAGAATCATCAACTCGGTGAAAGACGCTCTTTAGTCTGCCTGAAACTTGTTGATCTTCCAGTACAAAGAATTGTCTTCAACTGAGTTTACAGACTGGCACATTCCAAAGTCCAATACTATGTGCCGAAGGATGCACTCAAGCTTGGGGTAGCCTCCGCCAAGACGCAATGGAGGAAGGCGACTGTGTAAGTAAGGCCTTTCAGCCAATATACACACAGGGGCTGGTAACCGTGTAAAGTCCCTCAGACTGTGTGCTTGATCCTAACTGTATGTAACTGTACTGAAGCACCACAGAGTGTAACATGACCGGGGGTCAGGATTGAACACGGGTCCTTGGTGCCATGAGGCAGCAAGCCACCCTCAATTTTCCTTTGTTAACCTGCATTTGCCCAATGACTAGTAAATGTTGTTCCACCTTCTCCACCTCCAGAGTTAAACTGACTGGCTTGTAGATGATTTTCTCCTTTTTTTTAACAATTATGTAATATTTGCAATTTCCCAGTCTTCTCGCACCACCACCAAGTTTAAGAAAGATTTTTGGAACCTAATCAGCTCACTTCTCCTTTTATACACTCTTTTACTATTTATATGCCTACAGAAGACTGTGAATTTCTTTTTATCTTAGCTGCCAGTCTTGTCCCATACTCTCTCCTTGCTTATCATATTTACTTCTTCAATTCCCCTTCCGAATCTTCTATATTCAATCTTGTTCTCAGTTGTATTATCCACTTGACATTTGTTATAAGCACATTTTTTACCTCTTCATCTTAATCTCTATCTCTTTTGTCAGTCAGCAATCTCTGGATTTGTTTTTCCTATCGTCCCCTTCATTAAAATAAACCTTGACTGTGCCTGAACTAACTCTTATTTAAAGGCAGCCATTGTTCAAATCCAGTTGTGGTTGACAAACCCTTGCTTTCCAATTTATCTGTGTCAAGTCCATTCTTACCCCATTGAAGTTGGCTTTTCCCCAGCTAATTATTCTCACTCTGAATTGCTTCTTATCCTTTTCCATAGCCAGCCTAAACTTTATGATCACTATCTCCTAAATGTTTCCCTACTGACACTTGATCCACTTGGCTCATCTCATGTCCAAGAACCAGGTCAAGCAGTGCCTCCTTTATTATTGGACTGGAAACATACTGCTGTAGAAATTTTTCCTGAACACACTTTAGAAACCCATGCCCCTCCTTGCCCTTTACATTACTACTACCCCAGTTTATATTTGGATAATTAAAACCACCATAATTCCTTTTTTTAATTTTTTCCAATTCAGGGAAATTTAGCGTGGCCAATCCACGTACCCTACACATCTTTGGATTATGGGGGCGAGACCCACGCTGACACGGAGAGAATGTGCAAACTCCACATGGACAATGACCCTGGGCTGGGATCGAACCCGGGTCCTCAGTGCCATGAGCAAGCAGTGCTAACCACTGCATCACCGTACCACTCTCTATCATTATAATTCTTGTACCTCTCCGTAATTTCCTTGCAAAGTTGTTCCTCCACATCTTTCCTCCTAGTTTTTTTTTTTTAAATTTAGATTACTCAATTATTTTTTCCAATTAAGGGGCAATTTAGTGTTGCCAATCCACCTACTCTGCACATTTTTGGGTTGTGGGGGTGAAACCCACGCAGACACGGGGAGAATGTGCAAACTCCACACGGACAGTGACCCAGAGCCGGGATCGAACCTGGGACCTCAGCGCCGTGAGGCAGCTGTGCTAACCACTAGGCCACCGTGCTGCCCTGTCTTTCCTCCTAGTTGATGTTGTGATGAATGTAGAAATTTCAGATATATTGGATTATATGTATTTGGTGCAGTAAGGGTTAAAATCCTGGGTTAGTGTGTGTGACTGCTGCAGTAGTGTTTTTAAAAATCTTGGTTTACAAGAGAGCTAGACTTTTTGGGAGCCAGAGATGCAATTAAAGCATCGTAAATGCTTGGGCCAATGAGAGGGTTCCCTGTGGAGTAGTTAATTAGAGACATTGTGTTCAGCTTAGCAAGAGGATGTAGTTAATGGGAGGAGCTAGGTGTTGAAGCAGTCAGCTGATGAGGTTCAGATTTTTTTTTAGTTTTGGCCTGCAAGGTGAGCTGAGAAGGTTTTCTGAAGAAAAGCAGCCAGAGATTCTGCATTAGTCTTGTTCTCTAAAGCCTTCTCAAAAGATCTCTCTTTTTCAAAGTGGGGTATTCAAGACATCTCTATACAGCAAGTATTCCTGTGTGCCAACTATATTTAAAAGTGGATTGGGATCTGAGATGGTTTTGTTGTTTGAGTGGAAATAAAGATAACAGTTAAGGGTTATTGTGTCACTGTATTGGTTAGCATTGTTTAAGGGCTAATTCTAAGTATTTTCTTGTGTGATGTTAAAAATGCTTTAATATTGCATTAGTAATTAAGCTTATTTTAATAAACCAGATACCTACTTTGTGTGAAATCACTCCTGGAGCGAGCTATCCTTTTTTCACATTCTTACATAATTAAAATAAAACATTGGGCTTTCTGTCCAGTATCCTAGCCACTGTTGGGCTCTGGTCCGGGATTGTAGTAATGGCCTATATATTGCACTCAGCAACTTAGTTCCACCTTTCTTGTTCCTTAGACCATCATAAGACATAGGAGCAGAATTAGGCCACTCGGCCCATCGAGTCTGCTCTGCCATTCAATCATGGCTGACATTTTTCTCATTCCCATTCTCCTGCCTTGTCCCAATAACCCCTGATCCCCTTATTAATCAAGAAACTGTCTATCTCTGTCTCAAAGATATTCCCTATTTGGCCTCCACAGCCTTCTGCGGCAAAGAGTTCCACAGATTTACTACCCTCTGGCTGAAGAAATTCCACCTCATCTCTGTTTTAAAGGATCGTCCCTTTAGCTCCAGCCAAACAGATTCTGTCCTTAACCCCTCTGGCACATACCTTCAGTCCAGCACTGCCATGTTCTCCTTCATCAACACTGCCATCCTCCCTCACTTTCCTAACTTTCCTGAACATCTTGTATTTGAATAACCCCCCCCCCCCCCCCCCCCCCGGTACTTTTTTCCCGCTTATCAACTTGCACAATTCATCAGAAAATATATTTCTTCCAGAATACACACAGGATTACGAATGTGAAGTCAGAAAATAATCTATAGGAGCCTATTTATTTGTCAGTGTACTTGTGCACTCCTGTCAACTGAAGCCCCTTTAGGCATTAAGAATAGCATCCCCTTTCATCCCTGGTAACTGGGACAGGTACCGGTGAGCCTCACCTGCTGCTGTATCCCCAGCCAGCAGGCGAACCAGGGAACCGAGGCGATGGGGAGGGGCCCAGCAAATGCAACAAGCAATCCCCATTCGCCATCTGGCAATCCTGCCACTCAAATTCAGGACAATCCCACATCTGCTGCCTCTAAACTGCCACGACAGTAGGAAGAGCAGCTCAGTTGGTGCTCGAGACTGCTGTAATAAAGTCGTCATAATTTTGGGTTGGATTTTGAATGCGGGTACAAACAAATTAATTAAATCTAAACATTGCGCCAGGGTTTGGACTGAGTGTTAGAAATTAAGTGCACAATCAGGTTATATACCTGTCAAATCTACTCGGCTTGATGGCGAGACGACCGCCTTTCTTACTTCGCTAAGAGTCTAGGCACAGTGTCTGAACAAAAAGATCACCGAAGGATTGCTGCAGTCTTCCCATTTATTACTTCACTGTATTTGGAAAAACTGAACGAAAATATCTGGTTAACGATCCCCGGAATATTGTTTCAATTTATGTTTACCCCTTTAGTTTACGGCCATTGACTTGGAGACAACCATCATTTTTACATGGTTGTGAGCAACAACAATAGCACCGCCGATGAAAAAATTACAGATGTAACTCATCATTGTGCACCCACCTCAGGCGAATTTTAAGGGTAAAGAGATACCCATCATTTCTTCAACCTGCTTTAACAGTGAGTCATCCCTACAGTGCAGAAGGAGACCATTCGGCCCGTTGGGACTGCACTGACTCGCTGAAAGAGCACCCTACCTAGGCCCACTCCCCGTAACACCAACCCTTTAAGCACTAAGGGACAATTTACCATGGCCAATCCGCCTAACATGCACATCTTTGGACTGTAGGAGTAAACCGGAGCACCCGGAGGAAACCTACGTGGAGAAAATGCAAACTCCACACAGGTAGTTACCCGAGGCCAGAATTGAACTTGGATCCCTGGTGCTGGGAGGCAACAGTCCTAACCACTGTGCCGCCGTGCCGCCCCCGAGTCACACAGTTCGAGCTCAATTAACCCCTTTTAAATTTGTTCTCTGGGTTGAACGACAATGGTAGTGAGTGACAGCCAAGTCCTCTGTAACTCAACAAAGCACTCGTGTACACAACAGTTGTGGTGATCACACTCGTGTATTGTAATGAGACCTGGACTGTATATCAGTGACACATACAAGTGCTGGAGAAATGCCATTGGCAATGTCTCTGCCACATCCTCTAGGTTCAATGGGAAGACAGTCAAACAAATGATCCTGTCCTCCTTGAAGCCAGCACCACAAACATTCAGGCAAAACTCTTGGGAAATCAAAGCTAAAGCAAAATACTGTGGATGCTAGAAATCTGAAATAAAAACAGAAAACGTTGGGAAAAACTCAACAGGCCACAAAAGCTAATATTTTGATACCCTTTCTCAATTCTCAAATGACCAATTTACTTGGGGAGGACTAAGAAAAATGCTTCAAAGGCAATCTCAAGCTCTCCTTGGAGAGTGCGGCAGCAGTGGCATTAATGACTGGGAAGAGCTTGCTACCAATCGTTCAAAATGGTGACAACTTGTCCTTCAAGCTGCACGCACTCTGAGTGCTAATACCTTAATGATGAGTCAAAACAATGGCAGGGAGGAAAAGAAAAGAAAGCAAGTCCTGCACTCCAGATTCCACTACGTCATGGGACTTCCTGTCTCATGTTCCCAAAGATCTGTGTCAAGAATCAGTCTGTTAAGTCATATGAAGACCCATGGCAGAAACCCATGACCCTGAGGAGTTATCATCCTTGAAGTGAGGGACAGCAGCCAACTCCAAGCATTACTTAGAAAGTTCCTAGTTGGGACTTCTGGTTGCGGTGATGCGGAGCTAAGCTGCACGTTCGGTAGCCCCCGCTATTTTTGGTCTTTTAGGCTCTTTTAAGGGCCAGCAGCGGTGCTGGTTGGACTTTTCCCCGGGTGGGAACACATCCACTGTGCTTATCTGCCGGTGGATGGACTGGACCAGGAGCGGAGCGGTCAAAAAATCGGCTTTGGAGCAGAGAAAGGTGCGAGGCAGGAAAAACAAGATGGCGGCGGGGCGGGGAACCAGCAGCGTGGCAGCAGTGGGCGCAGGAGCAGCAGGAGCTGCTCCAGCGCTGCTTCAGAGAGCTGAAGGCTGAGATCCTGGAACCATTTAAGGCCTCGCTGGACAAGCTCATGGCGACTCAGACGGCTCAGGGTGCGGAGATCCGAAAGCTACGGCAAAAGGCCTCAGAGAGTGTGGTGATATGATTTGCATAGCTGTCTGCCATTGGTGCAGAACACCGGCTTACCAATGGCCCTGGTCGGTCATGTGCCTCTCGACCGATTGGTTGAGACCAGTCATGTGACAGCTCTCCAATTGGTCGAGAGGCTGAGTTAACCACGCCTCCATACCGAGGTATAAATAGTCGGAACGCCCGGTGGTCGTCCATTTTATTGTAGTCAACCGCAGGGCTAAGTTCTAGCTTATTAAAGTCTAACTTTTGTATAGCAACTCGTCTCTTGTGCAATTGATGGCTCATCAGAGAGCGAGGACAAACTCCTGGGCATGGCAGTGAAGGTGGAGTCGCACGAGGCGCTTCACAAGAAATGGCTGGCAAGGATGGAGGAGATGGAGAACCGCTCCCGTCGGAAGAACCTGCGAATTCTGGGCCTCCCGGAGGGGCTGGAAGGTTCGGATTTGGGGGCCTACGTGGCTGTGATGCTGAACTCGTTAATGGGCGTGGGGTCGTTCCAAGGACCCTTGGAGCTGGAGGGTGCCCATCGAGTGCTGTTGAGGAAGCCCAGGCCGAACGAGCCGCCTAGGGCGGTGCTGGTCCGTTTTCACCGCTTCGTTGACCGTGAGTGCGTGCTGAGATGGGCGAAGAAGGAAAGGAGCAGCAAGTGGGAGAATGCAGAGATCAGGATCTATCAGGACTGGAGCGCAGAGGTGGCGAAGAGAAGGGCTGGTTTCAATCGGGCGGGCAGAGAAGTTGGACTCGAACTGAAGACTGGGGGGCTGGGGAATGATGTACATAGTCCGGAGGCTCGGTCCTCCTTGATATCCTTTCGTTTTTATTGGCTGTGTTTGAGGTTGCCTTTTTGCTGTTCTGCTTTTTCGCTTATTGGGGTTGTTATTTATTTATTAGGGTGCTTCTTTGTTTTTTCACTGGTGGAGGGTTGGGGAGCTGTTCGCGGTCCCGCTGGGTCATGTGCCCATCTTTTTCCCATGTGTTGGGTCGGGGGGGCGGGGTTTGGGATGGAAGCGCGGGTTTCCTTGGAGCAGTGGGCGGGGCCGGCACTGGGAGGGGGAAGTGGTGGTTGTGTTGCATCGTGGGGGGGGGGGGGGGGGGGGGGGGG